>NC_139826.1:38640500-38893000 GCF_963691815.1 Echiichthys vipera | reverse complement strand
TTTAAGTGGAGTCTCCTCCTGCTGGACATTAAAGAGAATGCAGCTTTAAGTGGAGTCTCCTCCTGCTGGACATTAGAGAGAATGCAGCTTTAAGTGGAGTCTCCTCCTGCTGGACATTAGAGAGAATGCAGCTTTAAGTGGAGTCTCCTCCTGCTGGACATTAGAGAGAATGCAGCTTTAAGTGGAGTCTCCTCCTGCTGGACATTAGAGAGAATGCAGCTTTAAGTGGAGTCTCCCCCTGCTGGACATTAGGGAGAACACAGCTTGGAAATAGATTACAGGATACACAAAGAGAAAGTGTAAATACACTCGACGTGAGATAAATATTGGGTATGTTGATCTGTTTGAGGTCCATGTTGACGGACGGTTTCACTCTGTTGACTTTTATTTGCTCGGGTAGAAACAGGACACAAACAAACGCTCATCAGCTCATCGGCTCATCGGCAGTGTGACCCCGGTGCGTTTCCTCTGTGACGCCTCAAAGAAATGACCTCGTGTGTCAACACAGTGAGCGTACAGCTGGATAATTCACTGCTTTAATGAGTAAACTTGTAAAAAAGAAGCCCCTGCTGGAGCCGTAGAGCTTTCATTTCCTGTCAGAAAAGGAAAAATATGACCTTAAAAGAGACTGGGAGATGAAAAGGGATTAGACTTTTAAAGGCAGCAACAAAGACAGAGATCACGACGGGGATTATCGTGGCTCCAGATAGATTACGTAACCTGAAGCTAGTGAAGACGCATCTGTACGAGATACCGTCAGACCTCCTCTTTGATCTTAATCACGTTTCAACCAAACATTCATATGAAAATGTCAATTTCACAGCAAATATGATACGATATAAAAAAAAAATGTGAAGTAATCGAGTTAATCCGTCTTTGTACTGAATGCTTACTCACTTTCCTTCTGTCTGGGAATTCATTCTGGAGATTAGCTTAGCTTAGCTTAGCATAAAGACTGGGCGCGGGTGGAAACTAGCTAGCTTCGTCTACGGGAACAAACAGATTTGTGTCTCCAGACGACAGTTTTTGACTTAATTCTATCAAACTTTCTGTTTAACCTACAGATATAAATGATGGTGTAATGTTAAGAGTTCATTTAATGTTTTTAAACTAAACTTTTTGTAACTTTATATTGTTTTAATTCATCTTTGTGTGAACCAGAGTGGTCAAAAGGACGCTAACACGCTGAATTAGCCGTGTGCTAACCCTTTAGATCTCCTCTCCGTAAACACTGGGAGCTGTTGGTCGTCCACATTAACATCAATGTTGTCCAAACTTCAGTCCTTCACAATAAAAGCCCATGCTTTAACAGCTCCAAAATAAACCGTTAAGTCTCCTTAATGAATGTAAACCACCACCTGAGGCATTCAAGGGGGAACCAGGGACTGTATAAAAAACAGACGTAGCGTCTCCATCAGGTCCGTTCTCTCAACTTGATCCAATCATCCTCGCCTACGGGAGTCTCCATCTTGTCTTTGACTCCTCCTCATTTCCTCTGACCAAAAAAGGGCATGTATGTGACGTTGGGGGGAGGGAGATACGTCCATCTGGCTGATGTTTACCTCCGAGGAGAAGTGAGGGCCAGAGGCTAGCTGTCACTCAAGAGGCCACGGCCCTAATTATTCGTAAACTTTAACCTCCAATAAAATAAAAACTATCCATCTGGCTAGCATTTACTGAATTAGCCACATTAGCATCACCTCCCGTGAGCTAGGCTAACTGCACACGTTACTAGATAAACGGGAGTCACTTTTTAAAATGTTGCAACGGGAGCGGGATTCTTTTAGAGGCTGACACGGAAATATTACACTTAGCAGCTACTTTAGCGATAAAATGCTTTGTGAATTACACTTAACTTAGGGCGCACTCACACTGTCCTTCTGGCCGGGGCCAAAACCGTTTTTTCAGCTAAAGCCTAGTACCTTTAAGTAGTGTGAGTGCACTCGCTCCGCGCATAACTGCGGCCAGCGGGCCGCCCACGGCCTGCTTGAAAGAGGTGGGCTTTAGCGGAGCCATTTGCACATGTACGAGCACGAGCGTGCGCACGTGTACGAGCACGAGCACGAGCCCTACGGCAGTAGCGTTATGTCCGCCTGTTCGGACATGTAAGTAGAAGGAGGGACCATGCGCGGACATTTAACAACAACAACAATGGCGGTGAAAGGTTGACGTTGGTGTGATGCGGAGGTGGAGTGTTTACTGCAGATTTGGTCGATGAAAAGATTCAAAAACAGTCGACAAGACGCACAAAAACTCTGAGGTCTGTGGAAAGATCTGGAAACAAAGCCACGCATCGCCATGACGTCATCAATGCGTGTGACGTGTTACGGCGTGATGACGTATAGGCAGCAAGAAGTATTGGCCGAGGCCCAGGCAGTGTGAGTACAAACGGGCCTGGGGCGCGGGGGGAGAGGGAGGGGGGGACAAGTACCCTAAAGCCCGGGTCGCGGTGCGGAAGGACAGTGTGAGTGCGCCCTGAATTGTACTTTAGCGTAAAGTACTTGAGTGAAACACTTTGAATCCTGCAGGAACAACTCAGCGCCAGACGTTCACGGGACCATTTGCTCTGTGAACTTTAAAGGACATTTAACAAGCAGCCTGCGGGACTCCGTTTCCAGCACGATGCTCTCGGTTTAAGACGCCGGCGTCCCTCCAGGATCTGTCAGGCAGCTCGTAAGAGGAGACGAAGGGCAGCCGGTCAATATCCGTAAGAGGACACTTGGCCTATATAATCTGATTCCTTCCTGAGGGTTTCCTCTTTATCGGCACGCTCCATGGACTTCCTGTCCTTCTATCTTTCCATTAGAGAAACTGGAGACACACAAATATCCTGAATTCTTAACGAAGCTCACGTCCACGTGGAGCGCTAATGGCGTGCGGTTCATCTGAGTTTGGTAGAGGCCTGAGTGGAGGGCCGGAGGGGAAGGAACGAGTGTTTGTGCAGAATGGAGGGTGCGTTATGAGTTGCCCCGCTGCACACGGTCCCCTGGTGATTGGGCACAAACTGAGAGAGCACGCGGAGCGATCCCCCAGAGGTTGGAGTCATTTTCTCACTGGAGCTTGTTAAAACCACGGCAGCGTCAGGAAATTAAGATGCAAAAAGAGGCTTAAGGGCTCCAAACAGACGGAACGGGAGTCATTTAAATATGTAAATAAGATCCAGAGCAACGAGGACAATATGACATTATATTCTAGTGCAGTAAATACATTAATATGCAAAAATTACATTTATTCTAGTGCAGTAAATACATTAATGTGCAATAATTACATTATTTTAGTGCATTAAATTCATTCTTATGCAATAATTACATTTATGTTAGTGCACTAAATTCATTATTGTTCAAAAATTACATTATTTTAGTGCATTAAATTCATTATTGTTCAAAAATTACATTATTTTAGTGCATTAAATTCATTCTTATGCAATAATTACATTTATTAAAGAGCATTAAATATTGTTATGCAGTAATTACATTATATTCTATTGCAGTAAATTCATTAATATGCAATGATTACGTTTATTCTAATAGAGTAAATACATTAATATGCAATAATTACATTTATTTTAGTGCATTAAATTCATTATTATGCAAAAATGACATTGATAATAGAGCATTAAATACATTCTTATGCAATAATTACATTTATTATAGTGCATTAAATATTCTTATGCAAAAATTAGATTATTTTAGTGCATTAAATTCATTATTGTTCAAAAATTACATTATTTTAGTGCATTAAATTCATTCTTATGCAATAATTACATTTATTATAGTGCATTAAATATCCTTATGCAGTAATTACATTTATTTTAATGTAGTAAATACATTAATGTGCAAAAATTACATTTATTTTAGTGCATTAAATTCATTATTGTTCAAAAATTACATTATTTTAGTGCATTCAATTCATTATTATGCAAAAATTACATTTATTATAGTGCATTAAATATTCTTATGCAGTAATTACATTTATTTTAATGTAGTAAAATAATTCTTATGCAATAATAACATTTATTATAGTGCATTAAAATCATTATTGTTCAAAAATCACATTTATTCTAATATAGTAAATACATTCTAGTGGAATAATTACATTTATTAAAGCGCATTAAATATTCTTATGCAGTAATTACATTTGTTTTAGTGCATTAAATACATTAATAGGCAATAATTACCTTTTTTATAGTGCATTAAATATTCTTATGCAGTAATTACATTAGATTCTATTGCAGTAAATTCATTAATATGCAATAATTACATTTATTCTAATAGAGTAAATACATCATAGTGCAGTAATACCATTCTGTTTATTATTTATTACTTTAAATTGCTCAGAACAAAGTGGAAATTGAATCACTTGCATATTACGACCATGGGGCAGAAATAGACCCTCAGGTGAGATCTAGTTTCAAAGGTCTGACCTTTAAAGTTCCACTCTTTTGTTAAAACAACAACAACCCACTCCCCGTGGCCCAGCGCGCTCCCTGGGCTCCCTCCGCGGCGCTCCTGCTCCTGGATTATCATGTAATCCCTGATATTCATCAGCGCGGGAGGTCAGAGGTCGTCTTGTTACGACACGGCTCTCATTGTTCTGGTTTGTTCGTGGGTTAAAGAGCAGCAGGGAACGCTTTGATCATCTCCTCCTCTGAGCTCGAACCGGCCCCTCTGTGTGCCGGGCCTCTGTACGCTCAAATGCACGTCAGTCAGTGAACGCATCGCCGCTTACATGCACGTCGGTATCTGAATATGAAGTCATTATTCAAGATTCAAGAAGCTTTATTTATTATTGTGCAACAGTTTCAACACAAAGATGAGAAATGGTCAGAGTGACAATAAGCAACACGTGCGCCCTACACTGTCCATCCGCACCCGACTGACTCACTCTCAGGGCGCCCTCCCACTGTGCCTCCGTCCCGTGCCCCGTGCTTTATCGTCCTTGTCCCCCCCTCCAGGCCCGTTTGTACTCACACTACCTGGGCCTCGGATGCGTGACTTTGTTTCCAGATCTTTCCGTAGACCTCGGAGTTTTTGTGCGTCTTGTCGACTGTTTTCGAATCTTTTCATCGACCAAATCTGCAGTAAACACTCCACCTCCGCATCACACCAACGTGAACCTTTCACCGCCATTGTTTGAAATGTCCACGCATGGTCCCTCCTTCTATTTTCTACGTCCCAACAGGCGCACAGGAAATGACCTCAGCACCGCCGTAGGCCTCGTGCTCGTACACATGCGCACGCTCGTGCTCGTACATGTGCTAACGTGCTTTACTAAAGCCCACCTCTCCCAAACGGGCCGTAGACGGCAACTGTACCGCTCCTAGACGCGGTACGGTTTCACTCACACTGGTCAAACGAACTAGACTTTACCCGTAAAACCTGTTTGGGCACGGTACGGATGGACAGTGTGAGTGCGACCTAAGTGCACTAACATCCCAAATACCTTCACTAGGTGACCTTTACTCATCTACAGTCATGTTTTTAGTCATTTTGTCATATTTTCATCATCTTTTTCATCTATTTTAAGTCGTTTTTCACCTCCACGTGGTTGTTTTTGCAGTTAGTTTCCATCTCTGTGATTGTGATTGTGATTGCTAGCAAATTAGCATTGATTTAGCATCTCTGTGGTTATTTTGGGTCGTTTGTAGTTGTTTTGAGTGCAGCAACCCAACAACGAACGAGACACGCGAACACACCAGAACACGAAGGACAGACAGGTGTGTGTCGTCGACTCTCGATGCTGCTAAATACAAACAGGAAATCAAATCCTCAGAAGAACCAAACATTTATGTAACACACGTCACATTTATCAGAGTCCATTATGACACATGAGATAATACTGTGTGTGTGTGTGTGTGTGTGTGTGTTTTATCCTCCAGCCTTTTATATTAATCCTCTGTTTGGACGTCTGCCTGCACAAACTTTGTCAATCAGGCTTTATCTGCATTTAAACAAAGGCTTTACAGCAGAGTTCAGTTGATTCTGAAGAGTCAGGACCAAGACCGAAGCTCTGCACTGTAAAAAACAACCCTTTATTCTATTCACTGTGTCCAAGAACAGACGAGAGACAAATGTGTTGTATCTCATCTCATCTCATCTTCAGCCTCTTGTCCGCGGTCGGATCTCGGGGGCAGCAGCTCCAGCAGGGGACCCCAAACTTCCCTTTCCCGGGCCACATTAACCAGCTCTAACTGGGGGATCCTGAGGCGTTCCCAGGCCAGTGTGGAGATCTAATCTCTCCACCTGGTCCTGGGTCTTCCCCGAGGCCTCCTCCCAGCTGGACGTGCCTGGAACACCTCCCTAGGGAGGCGCCCAGGGTTCATCCTTACCAGATGATCCTGAACCACCTCAACTGGCTCCTTTCAACGCAAAGGAGCAGCGGCTCTACTCCGAGTTCCTCACGGATGCTGAACTTCTCCCCCTCTCTCTAAGGGAGACTCCAGACCCCCTCCTGAGGAAACACATTTCACACGCTTGGACCTGGACCTGGTTCTTTGGGTCCTGACCCAGCTTTCATGACCACAGGTGAGGGTAGGAACCAGGACTGAGCGGTAGATCCAGAGCTTTGCCTTCCTCAGCTCTCTTTTGGTCACAACGGTGCGGTAGAGCGACTGCAGCTCCGCCCCCGCTGCTCCGATTCTCCGGCCAAACTCACGCTCCATCGTCCCCTCACTCGTGAACAAGATCCCGAGGTACTTGAACTCCTTCACTTGGGGTCAGGACTAAATCCCGACCTGGAGTAAACAAATATATTTGATTAAATAAAGTACGTTTAACTCTGCTGCGTCACTCTATACTTCAAAAGCAAGAGTCTTTTTTTAAAGATTGTTTTTTTGGCAGTTTTCAAGCCTTTGTTATAAAGGACAGACAGGAAATGGGGTGAGAGAGAGAGAGAGGGGGAGACTCGCAGCAAAGGTCGGAGTCGAACCCGCAACCACAACTGAGCCACCGGCCGCCTCTTCATTGTGTGGGCTTGTGGGCCCCTGACCCCGTGGACCCCTGACCCCGTGGAACCCTGTCCCTGTGGACCCGTGACCCTGTGGACCCCTGTCCCCGTGGGCCCCTGTCCCCGTGGGCCCCTGTCCCCGTGGGCCCCTGTCCCTGTGGCCCCTGACCCTGTGGGCCCCTAACCCTGTGGGCCCCTGACCCTGTGGACCCCTGACGGTCTCTGGTCGGGCCGCGGGGGTTGCTGTCCCGTGGACAGTTCGGGCCCGGGCGACTAGAGGGCTCTGCACCTTGGTGCGGAGGCTCCTGTCTGCCCGGGTTGGGGGGGTCTCTGTGGCGGTGCTCCCTGTGACCTTGGACTGGGATCTCTCCCGGTGTGGTCGGCCCCCCAAAGGTAGCTTCCTCTAGCCTCCTCTGTACCTCAGGTCTCACTGCCCGGCCATGTCTCTGTAGTGACAGCTAGTGTTTGTGTAGGTGTGAGTGTGTGTGTCTGTGTGTCAGCGTGGCTGTGTGTGTGTGAATGTGTGTGTATGAACGTATACATATGTGTGTGTGTGTGTGAGTGTGTCAGCGTGGCTGTGTGTGTGTGTGTGTGTGTGTGTGTGTGTGAATGTGTGTATGAACGTATACATATGTGTGTGTGAGTGTGTCAGCGTGGCTGTGTGTGTGGCTGTGTGTGTGGCTGTGTGTGTGTGTGTGTGTGTGTGTGTGTGTATGAACGTATACATACGTGTGTGTGTGAATGTGTGTATGAACGTATACATATGTGTGTGTGTCTCTTCTCCTGGTTTGATTTGATGTTTCTCTTTTTCTGTCCATCTCTGTGAGGCACTTCCAACGCCATATAAATAAAGGTTGATTTGATCTTATTTGACCTCACAATTGTGTCTGATATCTTCTGCCTTTCCTTAGTAAAAAAAAAGTCTTTTACTTCCTCCACCGTGTTCCCAGTTGAATTGACCTAAAGCGGATTTTTACAGTGCAGAAGCAGAGAGCTGGACGTGGAGGGAGGGAGGGTGAAAGAGGAGGCGGAGGAGGAGGAGGAGGAGGAGGACGGTCCTGCTGTCAAACACAGATGAGGACACAGCGGCAGGTTGCAGCAGGGCACCGCCGTTAGATAATCGCATCATCTCTCCTCGGGAAGCGTCGAGGGACCAACAGAAGCGGAGCGACGCGCCGAGGACGGAGGAGAAATCAGCGAAATCCAATTGAATCCAACTCCAGAGCTGCCGGAGAGGCGACGTGTGCAGACCGGGGGATGCTGCACACACACACACGCACACACACACACACACACACACACACACACAGGGCCAGCCTGCAAACTTCAGACTGGATCTCTAAACTGATCTAAGACTGTGCTGCCCGCAGCTGCACGAGCAGAACCAGAGCAATTAAAGGCTGCAATCATGTCTTAATTAACGAGCGCGGAGCTGCTTCATTCTAGCAACGGATAAGGAAATGCACGAGAGAGGCAGATGTGAGGTGAGTACATTACTGCTGCTTTATTTTAACTTTTACCTGAATTACACACTATAACAATAGACTGTAGTGCAACTTTAACACAGCATTCATTAACTCATTAGCTGATAGTTTGGACTGGATCTCATCCTGCAATAATAAAGACTTTATGGACATTTTCATGGCTCCAGATTTGCCGCTTTTCCATTTTAATAATGCTGATAATGTAAATGTATTAGTTATAATGTTGAGGTTAGGACAAAACAAACATCTCTCACTATTTTCATCATTTTTACAAACCGAGGAAAGAACCAGCAGATCAATCCGTGATGAAAATAAGCCTTAGTTCATGGTTTAAACTCAAACAACCCTGCTTTTACATGAATGCATGATTCATTTTAATCCCTACAAAGTGCAGAAAGCATTTAAACAATAGGGTTAAAGTTTGTTTACTTTCACGGCAAATGAAAAGTGTTCACATGTACCATGGATTATGGTTTACTGGTGTCGTTTGTGTCCAAATGAACCAAAACTGTGCAGAATTCATGTTGTTAGTGACATTTTTATACTTTATATTCACGATTATACTTATTCTTTACGTGTGGACAGCGTGGCATACTTTCACTTAAAGGTGAATTTTGGGAACAACTTGTTAGAAATGGAGCGAGAGCGCCACAGCCTGGCTGCCGCGAACTGGGCTGCAATGTAATCTTACGTAGCGAGTGCACGGCATCAATATACGTCGACTAAAAGTGGTGTTTTTGTCGCTGACGGGCTCAGATTGTTATCAGAAGTATCTGACTACATTACAGAGCGATGGAGAAGTCTCTTCTTTAACCCTTGCGGGATGATTTGTCGCCGTTAAGCTCAGTTCAGACTAAAGATTCGCAACGAGACGAGTTGAAACTTGCAGCTACTTGTCAGCACCGTTCTGAATCCGGTCAGTTCACACGACAGACTGTATGAAAAATGGACGTACTCCTCCGTCGGGGTCCGTTCTCTCAACTTGACTCGCCTACGAGAGTCAGACTTTGACTCCGCCTAATTTCCTCTGACCAAAAAAGGGCATGTATGTGACGTTGGGGGGAGGGGCGTACGTCCATCTGGCTGACGTTTACCTCCGAGGAGAAGTGAGGGCCAGAGGCTAGCTGTCACTCAAGAGGCCACGCCCCTAATTATTCATACACTTTAACCTCCAATAAATAAAAACTAGCCCCCCCCCCTCAGTGTTGTCATGGAGATCTGATCTAAACACACAGACTAAAATGTTCTTTTGTCCTTAAACAGGTTTGATGATGCTGTGTAAACGGCCTGTTTAACATGGGACTCAATGAGAAACTGCTCTGTTATGAAACCTGCCCCTAGTGGACACTCAGAGAACTGACGCTGACGGAGCTTCCTGTTTGGATCAGGAAGTCGCTGTGGTGGGGGCCTGGTTTACATCAATGAGAAGAGGCGAGACAGTGTATCATCTCCATAGCAACGAGTCTCTGTACTTCCGTAATAACCGCAGGATATCATTTGTAGCATCAGTAATTACCGTCCCTGCTTTGTTCTCGATTACGGCGCTCCCTCTCCTCATTTAATCTCTAGCTCGCTCTCATTGAGCTGCCGTTCAAAACTGTCATTTCGACAGCTTGTAAGTGACTTTACCAGCTGACTTTGCTACGAGCTGATTGGCTGTTGAAACAGATGACGTGCCTTGTTCTAAATCCAGCTGCTGGAGACTTGACGAGCTGAGTCGCAAGAACAACAACAACAAGAACAACGTCAGACGGTTTGAGTTGAGACCAGACGGGTCAGGTCTCACCGCTGCGGTCAACGTTTACCTGCAACAATCTAAAACGTGCATCTTTTGTCTGAACTGGGCTCTGAACAGCATTGTGGAACGAGTGAGACAGAGAGGAGTGCTGTTTTTTTTGTATCTAAAAGGCCTTTTTAATACAAAAAAACACTGGTTTGCTGTTTCCATTAAAAACATGTTTACGGTTGTGAGGTTGAAGCTGCAGTCAGAGGAGCTTCTTCCCTTTTCTCGTCGACATTGAAACCTCTCTGGCTCGTTCACGCCGTGATGTCACAACAGAGCTGCTGAGTGCTTTAAAGGTCACTCAGCAGCCGCGTGAGGGTCGACATGAATGGAGGCGTGAAGTGGTGTGAAGACAACTCGGAAGGGTGCCAACACTAAAAGTGGGGCGCTAAGGTCATTTTTTTGTCCTCCAGTGAACTGTGATGCTTCTTAAATTACTGGACACGCTGGATAAAATGATTAGATGATTAGTCAATTAATTAATGAGGCTAAAGAAAAGCATGGGTGTATTAACAGAGCTGGATATGATGTGGCGTTTTCTCCCAGTGCCATCACTAGGAAACAGCTCGGGTCCTTGTTAACTTCCTGTCATTGATTTCATTCACTGCAACAGGAAATAAACTGGGACACATTTAGATGGTTCACAACAGTAAAATGGTCTATAAAAGACACCTCAAACTGCATAAAAGGTAAATTACTTCTCTTTATATTATGAATTTTAAATCACAAATGTGTTCAATAAACTCTTAATGACTTTTTTGTTTGTTTTGTCTTAAAGATATTTCAGATCAAAGAAAGTGCCGCAGGAATGAGTCCTAAAACCTTTGCGCTTACGGCTCCTCGTCTCAAAGTCAGGGAGTTTTTTGTGATTAGATGCCTTCAATAATGTCGGTAGTTACCAAAGGCTGAAGAGAATTTAACATTTTGTTCATTGAGGGCGCACTCACACTGTCATTCCGCACCACGACCCGGGCTTTAGGGTACTTGTCCCCCCCTCCCTCTCCCCCCGCGCCCCAGGCCAGTTTTTACTCACACTACCAGGGCCTCGGCCAATGCTTCTTGCCTGTCCATATGTCATCACGCTGTAACACGTCACACGCATTGATTGCGTGTGTGTGACTTTGTTTCCAGATCTTTCCACAGACCTCAGAGTTTTTGTGCGTCTTGTCGACTGTTTTTGAATCTTTTCATCGACCAAATCTGCAGTAAACACTCCACCTCCGCATCACACCAACGTGAACCTTTCACCGCCATTGTTGTTGTTGTTAAATGTCCGCGCATGGTCCGTCCTTCTATTTACATGTCCGAACAGGCGCACATACCGCTAACGCCGTAGGGCTCGTACACGTGCGCACGCTCGTGCTCGTACATGCAAACGGCTCCGCTAAAGCCCACCTCTTTCAAGCGGGCCGTGGGCGGACCGCTGTCGGGCGTTAATGCTCGGAACGGGTGCACCTGAGATAAAATACTTATAGTGAAAACGCTGCACATGAGTTTTGAAGCTTCTACGTGTCTTTACAAAAGGTGGTTGCTAACAAAGCAGCTACATGTGACAGCAAACGTCATCAGTTGAAAAGCCAGTGGGTAGTGTAGTTTGTTCATAGCCTAACGTTAGCTTTTTACACCTGTTGATTGCATTTATTCCTCAGAAATCATAAAAGTAGTGTTCATTGGTGAAGATTATCTTACTGAACAGAACATTAAAGTATCATTTTTATCTAGGGAACCAGGGTGATGCTATCTTCCTACACAAATACATCCCTGCAGCGCTCCATGTAGAGTTGGGTGTCATCTGCATAGCAATAAAAAGTCACTGATGGCAAAGATGACTTCTACTGTTAACAAGGGCTGAGTATCACCATAGACTATTAAAAAATGGACGTAGCGTCTCCGTCGAGGTCCGTTCTCTCAATTTGATCTACCGTAGTCACCTACGGGAGTCTCCATCTTATCAGACTTTGACTCCGCCTCATTTCCTCTTACCAAAAAAGGGCATGTATGTGATGTTGGGGGGAGGGGCATACGTCTATCTGGCTGACGTTTACCTCCGAGGAGAAGTGAGGGCCAGAGGCTAGCTGTCACTCAAGAGGCCACGCCCCTAATTATTCATAAACTTTAACCTCCAATAACATAAAAACTAGCCCCTCCCCCTCAGTGTTGTCATGGAGATCTGAGCTAAACACACAGACTAGAATGTTCTTTTGTCCTTAAACAGGTTTAATGATGCTGTGTAAACGGCCTGTTTAACATGGGGGACAATGAGAAACTGCTCTATAATGAAACCTGCCCCTAGTGGACACTCAGAACTGATGTTTTGACGTGGTGGGGGCTTATCGATATCCATTTGTTTATGGATAGTTCAGATATAAAGACAATTTTGCTTGGATATTAAGATTCTCAGGGAACTAATGCTGTAAATTGCACACGTAGTAAATATTAATGTTTACATTAAGAATTTACCTTAAAAGCAGTTGCATTAATGCACTTTTTTATTTAGCACGAACACACTACAGCAGTCAACACAACCAACCAAGTGAAACTCTACAGTCAGTGACATTTTCATTCAGATATCTTGAGGGGACCAGTCTAGCCCTCACCAAAATCTAGCCTAACTTTGGAGCATTATTTAACGACAAGCTAGTATGACTTGGTTGGTACCAATAGATTCCTGAAAACACAACGAAAAACCCAGGACAGAGCCGTGAGGTACTCCATGTTAAATGTCAGTTTGTAATGAGGCTTTGAACTGAGACACAATGGTATTAATAGAAAAATACAGTTTCAAAAGGACTTTTTTTTTTGTCATCACAGCTTCTCCGTGGATCTTCCTCCTAAATTGCCGTCAACTGCACATCGAATAACTCGTCGCACATCCTTAAGCCAGCATGCCAATCATCAGCAATGCCAACCACGACTTCAGCACCTACTCCATCAGCAGCGACGACAGCAGCCTCGACCGCTTCTTCACCGAGATCCCGGAGACTGAGACCATAAAGGGCGTTTACTTCCAGCGCGTCCAGCTGCTTCGTGACCGCAAGGCCTCGTATGTGGTCGACCACACCGTGCAGGTTCTCATCAATGTTGGGGGCAACCGCTACACCTTTCCCTGGAGCACCTTGGAGCAGTTCCCCCAGAGTCGCCTTGGACGTCTGCGCTTCTGCACCACCCCCGAGGAAATCGCACGACTCTGCGATGACTATGACGAGACGTGCCAGGAGTACTTCTTTGACCGAAACCCGACAGCCTTCAGGGTCATCCTCAACTTTTTAGCTGCGGGGAAACTGCGTCTGCTTCGGGAACTGTGTGCTGTGTCACTGCACGATGAGCTTGACTATTGGGGTGTGGACCCGAGCCACATGGAGCGTTGTTGTCGTCGTCGCATGATCACCCGTGTGGAGGAGGTGGCGGAGCGAGAGCGCAAAGAAGAGGAGTGGAGGCAGAAGAGGATGACGCTGAAGAAAAGCACCACAGAGGCTAAAAAGGGCTACCACAAACTCACCTGGATACTGAAAGAGGTGATGGAAAACCCTCAGTCGGGTTTGGCCGGGAAGATGTTCGCCTGCCTCTCGGTTGTCATGGTTATGGTCACCGTCATCAGCCTGTGCATCAGCACCATGCCAGACCTCAGAAATGAAGAGATCAGGGTACGTATGAAGCAGACTGGAGCTGACAGCCAGTTCACATCCTCTTGAACCTGTTTTAAACACATGAAGCATTGTATTAAAAGGGAAAAGAGGCATCTAGGGACAATAATGTTCCAGTAACCGAACCAAAACACCAGAGAGTATGTGCTCATTATATTTTCTCAAGACACTTGAGCATATTCAACATATGTATATATGAATAAGATGACATTATAAGATAACACTTTATTATCTGTTTGCACAGAAATTAGTCTTGCATCACAAGCTCCAACAATTATACATGAAGACATGAGACAACATCAATAACAACAATAACTATGAATAATAAATATGATGGGGGTCCAGCCCTGCCAGAGCAGTCATAAATAATCTGGGCTTACCGGCACTTCTTTGCCATCCTGTGCTGATTCAGCAGTGATATGGACAAGGGAACAAATTAATGTTTGTATTTGTTCTTCCTGCACTCAGGAACACTATAGCTCCTCCCAGAGGGCAGGAGCTATAGTGTTCCCCGTGCTACACATGGAAGAGTCCAGAAAGATTTTTGTTGTTGCTTTCAATGAAAGTGCTCTCCGCTTAGAGTCCTCCAATTTAGAGCAGATTCCCAGGAGCCTAAAAATCCTGGCTCTCAGTTGTGCTGAAAGGAAACCAAACCAGACGGCGCCTCAGTACAGCAGGATGCTGCTAGCTCCAAATGACTCTTATGGACTCAAGACATTATTTTGCTACATCAGCTAGCTAGCACTTTGTACGCATTAGCAAGCTAACATTAGCAGCTAACGGCACAATATATTCCAAGCACCAGGAGAAAAGACCCTCAGTGGGCCTTAACCCCAGCACCGAGGGTCTGATCTCGGCCAGATCAGAGAACTAGTTACAGGACAAACTTAGGTACATCTCCGGGCCGCCGCTGCAGAATATATAACAGAAGAACAGCATGTGTGGACTCTTTGTTGACGTTAGCCATCACTATTAGCGCATCCTAATGTTCCCTGGGTCCTAGGTTCACAGGGTCACATAAGCTTATGCCTTTGTGGATTTAATTCAGCATTTTGTTAGGGTCAGGGTTAAGGGGTAGTGTTAGGGTCTACATAGGCCTATTTTCTGGTGAATTCGGCACTGATTGATGAAAAATGGGAACATAGGACCTTTTTTGGGAAAAGCAGTCACATACAAACATCACATACAAAGCGGGGAACATAAACCCGGGGGACATATGCACGCACGCATATGTACTGTTGGCTGTAGGCGAGCCGAGAAGAGGTGAGGGACTCTGGAGCAAGAACGTCACCTTCTTTGGCGTTTCCTGGAAAATCTGTCTCGAGTCCGAGAAACAACACTTTTACCCATTGGCAATAAAAAACAATGAATACGTGTAAAACGTTACACACAGGACCTTTAAAGAGGGAGTGTATTGTCTTTCAATGTTTTGGTTGTCCGGCCTGCAACTTCTGCTTTTATTCACTCAATCTCTCTCACCAGTGTCATTTCCAGACGCAGACAGCTGCTTTAAGCAACGAAAAACACTGAGCAGCAAACTACAGACACCATTTGCAACCAGCTTGTGAAGAAAGTAGAGCATTTTGCAGCTGAAGACAAAACAATGACAGTCGAACATGAGCCAAACAAACAAATTAAAGCACACGTCAAATAAATGTAATGTAATGCATGTTTGGCGCATCTTTGAATAAGCCCCTTGTACATAGAAGTCTCCCTTTGTCAGTCTGAGTAACATTTCCATACAGCACAAGTTTAAGTTGAGTTCTGCAGCAGAAGTCTTTGTATAGCTTCAATGTGGGGCGAGGAGTCGTTGAGAAATTGCTTTTACCATTTGGGCTGTTCAGATTTCTGCTTCTTTGTTTGAGTTAACAGAAGCAGACGGGCTGGAGAATTGATTGCACAACAAACTGTCAGTGTAAAGAGCCTGAATTAGGCCTTTTGATTAAGTTTCTAAAGCCAGAGACGGTGGATTGATTTCTCCCTGATGTGTGCGCAGTCGGTCGCATGAAATCAACGTAAGAAAATCAAAGTGTTCAGTTCAAGAAGCTTAGACTCCAACAAACTTTCCTTTCAAAAAGTTTCTTTCATGACGAGACTGAACAAACATCTGGAGTTGTGTTTTGAAAGTGAAGCCAAGATTCCTTTTAATTTCTGGAAACCAGTATTGTTTTTTTTAGTTTGTAGAGTCTGGCAGACATTTAAAGTTGGATGTTGGTTTAACATTTATCCAATACATTTCATTTAGCTGACGCTTTTGTCCAAAGTGACTTCCAATAAGTGCATGCAACCAACCAAAAGAGACATTATTAAGTAAGTGTGGTAGGTTCAAATAAGCCGATCTATAGAGTGCTACATACATCTTCGTAGCCAAGGTGAAGTCGAAAGAGATGCGTTTTTAGCCTGCGGCGGAAGATGTGTAGATTTTCTGCCTTCCGCATGTTGATGCAGAGCTCGTTCCACCATTTAGGAGCCAGGACGGCAAACAGAAGTGACTTAGTCGAGTGTGTTCCTCTCAGTGAGGGAGCGGCAAGCCCATTTGCCGATGCAGAGCGGAGAAGGCGGGCTGGCCTGGGGTGTAAGGTGTAATCATGTCCTGGATGTAAGCTAGGCCTGATCCGTTAGTAGCACGATAAGCAAACGCTAGTGTCTTGAAACGGATACGAGCAACTACAGGGAGTGAAGGGAGCAGAGGAGCAGAGTAGTGTGAAAGAACTTAGGGAGGTTGAAGATCAGTCGAGCTGCTGCAATCTGGATGAGCTGCTTGGGTCAGATGGCACCAGACCAGCCAGGCGGGAGTTACAAGAGTGGAGGCGTGAGATGACAAGAGCCTGGACCAGAACCTGTGCTGCCTTCTGGGTCAGAAGAGGACGTATCCTCCTGATGTTGTGCAGCATGTATCTGCACAATCAGGTTGTTGCAGCAATGGTGACGGTGAGGGAGAATTTGACGTCAAGTGTCACACTCAGGTTCCTTGCAGTCTGGGTGGGGGCTACCACAGAGTTGTCAAGGGTGATAGTAAGGTCTTGGGTGGGAGAAACTTTTCCAGGAAGAAAAAGCTACTCTGTCTTGTCTAGGTTGAGTTTCAGCTGGTGTGTGGACATCTGGTTTTGGACAAATATGCAGAAACAAATGACAGAGAGCCAAATATTGGCCTGTCATGTTGGTGATAGTGGTCCCATTAGCTTCAATAGAACTGGCACCAATGCAGAGTTGTAATGCATGTTTAACATCCATGGTTCCTTCTTTCATATTTTCCTTGTTGCAGTGTCTGTGAATGACAGCAACTGACAGGAAGTTAGCAAGGACTCAGGCTGATCCTTTCCTGTTTTAAAGTCATAATCAGTATTTGAGATACGTTGTTTATAGCGGCCTCTTTGTGGTTAAGATGTAACTGTAGATAAGCCTGTTCTTCCAGAGCCTCCATCTTGTCACGTTCACAGTAGCTATGTGTGTTGCTCTTTTTTAAACTTTGACACACATTCACTTCTCTACTTCCAGTCCGTCACCTATATGTTCCCCTCTTAAATCCACACACAGACACGTTCCTGTTACACTTCTGCCCTTACTACAAGCCTGACGCAGAAGTTAGAAGTTGGGTAGAAGAGGAAGATCTTAGGGATATGACTTTAAATTCAGACAGGAAACATTGACTTCAGAACTGTTCATCTGTAATGGCTTTTTTCCCTCAATCAGGTGCTTAAACCCAGTTACCACACACTTAATGTAATACAGCCCCAGGTTACTCACCGTGGTTGGCACCACTTAGCCTGCGAAAACATCTTCTGTGTCTCTGACCCTGAACTTGAGGCCTCAAATTAATAATTGAAAGCCTGCAGCAGCATTTCAAGCTGCGGGTGTGGCACTCAGACAGAGGTTTGAGGAAAGGAGCCATTATGGGAAATGTATGACCCATTCTGCGAACTTCGAGCCATATAACGAATCTGCAGAGGTCATGTTTCATTTGCTCTCCCACTGACTGCAAATAAAGATGGACGACGCAGCTTCAGTTCTCCCACTGTACAAAAGTGAAGCCAAAATAAACCAAATAAGTGCTGCCATGTTGTTGTTTTAGGGTAGTGACGGCTGCATCGAAGTCTCGTCCCAAAAGTTATCAGTAAAATGAAAAACGACAACATTGGCGTGATAAAAACGACCAAAAATGACAGAAAAGGTCACGTTTCGTTGCTGTGATTGGTTGTAGGTCACGTTTTGTTGCTGTGATTGGTTGTTGGTCACATTTCGACGCTGTGATTGGTTGTTGGTCACGTTTCGTTGCTGTGATTGGTTGCAGGTCACGTTTCGTTGCTGTGATTGGTTGGAGGTCACGTTTCGTTGCTGTGATTGGTTGGAGGTCAACTTTCATTGCTGTGATTGGTTGTTGGTCACATTTCGACGCCGTGATTGGTTGTAGGTCACGTTTCGTTGCTGTGATTGGTCGTTGGTCAAGTTTTGTTGCTGTGATTGGTTGTAGGTCACGTTTCGTTGCTGTGATTGGTTGTAGGTCACGTTTCGTTGCTGTGATTGGTTGTAGGTCACGTTTCGTTGCTGTGATTGGTTGTAGGTCGCATTATGTTGCTGTGATTGGTTTGTAGGTCACATTTCGACGCCGTGATTGGTTTTTGGTCACGTTTCGTTGCTGTGATTAGTTGTTGGTTAAGTTTCATTGCTGTGATTCGTTGTAGGTCAGGTTTTGTTTCCGTAATGGGTTGGGGCAACAACCAGAGTCACTATAGGCCGAGCATTCACTCCATGGACTGAGAGAAAGGAGAGAAACGCCATTCAAACGCACGCACAAATGGCTACGCTTCTCTTTAATGCTAACATCACTTTTATCTTTACTTAGCTGGAACGGCTAACGCTAACGGCTAACGCTAACTGTCAGTCACACTCCTCTTATCCTTGTTTTTATGGTGTGATTGGCTGGAGGGGACGGGTTCAAACAGGCTCAAACAGACTCCGGTCTCCTTACAAAAAACATCACACAAGAGATTTGACTTTCCTCATTCAAAAACAGGTTTGTGGGGATAACTTTTGAACGGTATGACATTATTACATGATCTCAGATATCATACGAACCTGTTGCTGAGAACCCGTTGGTGACATCGGTGGCGTAACCCTTTAAAGTGTCTTCTCCTCACAGTACGTCTATGTGTCTGCAGGGCGAGTGCTCCCAGAAGTGTCGGAACATGTTTGTGGTGGAGTCCATCTGTGTGGCGTGGTTCACTTTGGAGTTTGTGCTGCGGTTCTTCAACGCTCAGAGCAAGCTGGCCTTCGCTCGCGGCCCACTCAACATCATCGATGCCATCGCCATCCTGCCGTACTACGTGTCCCTCGTCGTCGATGTCAGCGACGAGTCGCAGGAGGACGTCATCATGGGTGCCGGCAGAGGCTATCTGGACAAACTGAGTCTGATCCTGCGCCTGCTGCGGGCCCTGCGGATCCTGTACGTGATGCGGCTGGCTCGCCACTCTTTGGGCCTGCAGACGTTAGGGCTGACGATGCAGCGCAGCATGAGGGAGTTCGGCCTGCTGCTGCTGTTCGTCTGCGTGGCCGTGACCCTCTTCTCACCTCTGGTCCATCTAGCGGAGAGCGAGCTGGCGCCGTTTGCCGCCACACACCCACAGCACAGCTTCAGCAGCATCCCGGCCTCCTACTGGTGGGCCATCATCTCCATGACCACGGTGGGATACGGCGACATGGTGCCACGCAGCATCCCCGGACAGATAGTAGCGCTCACCAGCATCCTTAGTGGCATCCTCATCATGGCGTTCCCTGCCACGTCAATCTTCCACACCTTCTCCCGCTCGTATCAGGAGCTGAAGCAGGAGTACGAGCGGCTGTGGAAGGAGGAGAGAGGCGAGGAGATAGCCGCCGAGTCGGAGGCAGAGAGTTGGTCCAAAGTTGAGTTGTCACCAGATGAGTTCATGTCCGTGTCCAAGGAAGACGAAGACGGGCTGAAGAGTCATCAATCCACACTTCCATCGACAGCTTTCTAACAGCTTTAAGAGAGCAGTCAGGCACTTTTATTCAGTAATTATGTTTAAAATAGTGACATAACATTTTATCTTTATTAGCATACTGGACTCTGAAGGACTGTTAAATTCTGGACATTATTGTGTTACTCTTTAAATCTTCCTGTTCATGTTCTGATTGAAATTATCTAGTACATACCAGGTTATATTAAGCTTTGTTCCAAATCAGCAACTAAACCTTTACTTAAAGTGTAATGCCGGCGCAAAATCATCCCACGGTCTTTTTCGGCCAAATTAATTTCGTTCCGCCTTGACTCTGCCTAAATCCACTCAACCATCTGGGATCGCTCCGTAGGAAAGGGATTTCAGGTGGTCGAGCCAATCAGGACCGCCAGGTGGGGAATTTATAGATGTGACGTAACGGAGAAGCGACTGTTACTTAGCTGGAACGACTAACGGCTGACGCTAACGGCTAATGGCTAACGCTAACTGTCAGTCAAACTCCTCTAATCCTTGTTTTAATGGTGTGATTTTCTGGAGGGGACGGGTTCAAACAGGCTCAAAAAGACTCAGGTCTCCGTTATGCTACAGGGCCGGGTCTGACCAACCTGGCAACCCGACTGCTGGACTTATTTTTTGTTGTTGCAACAAGGGGTTGAAGGGGTTGTTTTAACACATTTCCAACCACAAAATACAAGAACGAAAGTGTAAGGAATGGAGTCAGCAGCCTGTTTAAATTAAATTGCTTTGCTGATCGATTGTATTCCTAATGTCTTCTTCATCCATTTTGAAATTTAAAGTTTCCTCTAGTCAGACAAATTGCTTCTATGGTAAAGACGTCCTCTTACCTTTTCTTAACTGACAGTTCGTACTCCAGCCTTCCTCAGAGCTGCTGTTTTCTTCCGGGTATGACGTGTTTTATGAAAACAGCTTTTCAAAATAAAGTTTCCCGACCCAGTTGTGTTCGTTAGCTAAGAAAAGGTAAAAGGACATCCTTACCATATAACCAATTCGTCTGACTAGAAGAAACTTTGCTTTATGGGAAACGCTTGAGGGTAGAGGCGGTGGTTGCAGCATGGTGGTGTGTCAACAGTCTACGAGCGTTATCTGAGGAGGGTCGGGGGCTGGATGGGTCCCAAAAAACACAAGACTTGCACTGGTGTTCGTGTCTCGGAAGTACTTATCCAAACCACAACCTTCTTTTCTAATTCTAACCGAGTCATTTTGATGCCTCGACCTAACGTCACCTGTCTTTTATGGTCGCCTTTTCATGACATTAAAGGCGATAGGGGAGAGATAGTTTGCGTTTTCTGTGTAGGGACTCTCCTCATGCTGCTGCAGAGGTTTGGTGTTATTTTCAGCAGTATTAGTGGTTAAAAAAGACCGTTGAATGCCTTCACCGTACTGCCCCGAGCTAACCAGTGTTAGCGGCGTCCAACTGTTTGCGACTCACAAGGATTTCTTCGTTAATAGTTGTTACACAAAGACAAACTGTCTCGATTTGATGAATGTAAGTATAGAAAAAGACCATGGGATGATTTTGCGCCGGAATTTCACTTTAAGGTAGAACTGAAACCTGAATATAAACTAATGTCTTACTGCAACTATTGTGCACATTTTGCAATTTTCAGAAAGAGGCTATATATATATTCAATAATATATGAATCTAATCTTATTTATTGTGTGTTTCCCTGTCGGTCGTTAGCACTATCCCTTTACACATTTGGAGTTTTGCTCTGTTAACGTTTGTTTTCAGACAGGAGAAGCTTGTTAGCCTAGTTTGCCAACGCCAGCACTGATTCACACTATATACGTGTTCATGTATTAATCACGTTATAGTTTTTGTTCATGTTATTTACTTAAAGGAAGCATTCATGGGTCCAGTTGTGGTGACGACAAGGGACCCGTGTTGGGTAACGTCACTTTTAAAAGGAACTACATCATAAGATTACTACATATTAAAAGTAACTAGTTACAGTACAGCATTATGGACTGAAATAATAAACTTGTTAAGAGTATTTTGCACTACAAAAAATATTGCTTATGTTGTCCAGAGGATGTCAGTACGCCATGCTTTGGATATTGACTGTACCGTCATTTCAAAGCCGGTCTCCAGCTCAGAATCTGTAACTCTGCAGGAGAATAACACGAATGACCGACGCTCTTTATTAAAGATTTATTCAGCTGATTCGAATCCAGCTCTGTGTCGTGGCAGTGGACGTCCAGTTTCATGTACTTCATGTCCTTCCGTGTTCATGAAAGTAGGCTAAATATTAATCCTCGAGGGTACCAGACAGGTTTGTGTAACCCATTTGGCTGCTAACAATCTGACAGAAGGCTGGACAGAGGCGTACGCCATTTCAGAGTCCGCCGATACGTCTGTCCTTTGTCTCAAACACAAAAAGCTCAAGTCGGAGTCTCCTCTGGTGACAGGTGCAGGTGGATCAGTGGTTCTTGCAGGGAAATACTATAATAGTTTACTTATTTGAAAACTTAAGAACTGTTTACTTTAATAGCAAAAACGAACGTGTTACGTTAAATGTTACTCATTAGTACAGAAAAGTAATCTGAGCACTCGCGTAACCTCCAACACTGCAAAAGCAGCAACGCTTCTGTAACATCGGCAGTTGGTCCGAACCAGGACACGACGATCTAGATCACAGATGAGCAACAGGTAACAAAGTTGGAGCCTTTTGTGGTGATGCCCGTGCAGAAGAAAAAGGACCAGAGTGCTGTAGGCCTCATGCTGTAGGAGCTTTATCCGCACTTGATCAAGGGGAACAGAAGAGTTGTCAACATAAATAAGTCCGTGAGGCCACCACGGTTCTAAAGGTGCGTTCAGACCAAACGTGAATGACGTTAATTGAGCGAGGACTCTACATTGAAAATCAATGTAAATGGCGCAAATCAGGCTGAAGTGTCTTGAGCGTCTGAAGCGTCTTGAGCGTCTGAAGCGTCTGTGTCTGGAGCGTCTGAAGCGTCTGTGTCTTGAGCGTCTGAAGTGTCTTGAGCTTCTGAAGCGTCTGTGTCTGAAGCGTCAGTGTCTGGAGCGTCTGAAGCGTCTGTGTCTTGAGCGTCTGAAGTGTCTTGAGCGTCTGAAGCGTCAGTGTCTGGAGCGTCTGAAGCGTCTGTGTCTTGAGCGTCTGAAGTGTCTTGAGCGTCTGAAGCGTCTGTGTCTGAAGCGTCAGTGTCTGGAGCGTCTGAAGCGTCTGTGTCTTGAGAGTCTGAAGTGTCTTGAGCGTCTGAAGCGTCTGTGTCTGGAGTGTCTGAAGCGTCTGTGTCTTGAGCGTCTGAAGTTTCTTGAGCGTCTGAAGCGTCTGTGTCTTGAGCGTCTGAAGCGTCTGTGTCTTGAGCGTCTGAAGCGTCAGTGTCTGAAGCGTCAGTGTCTGGAGCGTCTAACGCGTCAGTGTCTGGAGCGTCTGAAGCGTCTGTGTCTTGAGCGTCTTAAGGGTCTTGAGCGTCTGAAGCGTCTGTGTCTGAAGCGTCCGGTGCGTCTAAAGCGTCCGGAGCGTCTGGAGCATCCGAAGCGTCCGAAGCGTCTGAAGTGTCTGAAGCGTCTGGAGTGTCTGAAGTGTCCGAAGTGTCTGAAGCGAGTGGAGCGTCTGAAGTGACGCAAATAAATTGAACTTTTAAGGCGACATCACGCCACGACATCCAATCAGCGACAAGTTCAAGCCGACAACATCACTTCCCTCACGTACTATTGTTTACATTCAGACCAACATGGACGAGAAAAAAAAAAAGGACGAGGCGTGGTGAAGGTGAGTGAGGAGGTGGGACCCTCTGGTAAGTTTTGAAGCGACCTGTGGCTTGCTTTACTACGTTGCTGACCTTGTTTCTCTACGCCTTTCAAACCCCCGGGCGTCAAGCGCCAAGTGCGAATGACGCGAAAGACATGAATAGTCCAAAAATGGCCAAGCGGCGTGATACAAGCGATTGTATTCGCGTCAATCACGTCTGGTGTGAAGGCACAAAAGGGTCCAGCTCAGATTCTTATACAGCGAAGGGGGGACGTGTTAACATCCAATTGGCTGTAGTGCATAAACATGAAGATTCACACCAGCTAGGGAATGCAAAATGTTACCCAGTGACAGGGAGCGTTATAATCTAACTCTGCAGCCGTGTCTGTAACCTGCACAGAGTGAGATACAAGACGCCAAAGAGGGACCACGGCCGAGAGTTTAGGGCAGATAACTGACCCCAGCAGTGATCCACAGAGAGTCCTGTAGTTAAACTGCCCTACACAGCACAAAAGGCTTCAAATCAATCCTAACTTCCATACTTTTCAGGCCCAGAGCTGCGCAACAATCACGTTATTAGTGATTTCGTAGTACAGCTCTCCACTATAACACACAGGGACTGACTAACTACACAAACTGTCTAGGGAAATCAAATTATTCCCTAACGGAGCCCAGCTGACGAACTGTCTTTACTTTAACACCCATCCACACAGATATATCTCCAATCACATCACGTCAGTCGTCAGTCGTCATTGGCACACCTCCCGGAGAAGTGTGTCATCCCTGTGTTCCCAGGATACAAACTAACGTTGGAAGAGTTTGGTGAGGGTTACTGTTGCAGTTCGAATGACAAAAGGACAAAAGGAGACGGACGTTTCAAATGCAGTTTGAATGGTTAGCGTCTGATCAGCCACTGAGGAGAAATCAACCAAATCAAACTGTCTGAGGAGCATAACATCAGTACGATGTATGATTCATTCATTTGTGCCCGACCCTCGTGGGTTTACAAGACACCAACATTTCCACTGCAGTGTTCAATTTCATTATATTTCATTTAACTACAAAGTTATCTTCCAGCTCAGTCTTAGGGCGCACTCACACTGTTCCTCCGTACCGTGCCCAAACACGTTCCACGGGTAAAGTCTGGTTCCTTTGACCAGTGTGAGTGCAACCGTACCACGCCTAGGAGCGGCACGCTTGCCGTCCACGGTCCGTTTGGGAGAGGTGGGCTTTTGTAAAGCACGTTTGCACATGTACGAGCACGAGCGTGCGCACGTGTACGAGCACGAGGACTACGGCGGCTCTGAGGTCATTTCCTGTGCGCCTGTTGGGACGTAGAAAAAAGAAGGAGGGACCATGCGCGGACATTTAAAACAATGGCGGTGAAAGGTTCACGTTGGTGTGATGCGGAGGTGGAGTGTTTACTGCAGATTTGGTCGATGAAAAGATTCAAAAACAGTCGACAAGTTGGCGTTTGTTGGCATTTGTTGGCGTTTGTTGGCGTTTGTTGGTGTTTGTTGGTGTTGGCCTTTTTTGGTGTTTGTTGGCGTTTGTTTGCATTTGTTGGCGTTTGTTGGCGTTTGTTGGTGTTTCCTGCAATTGTTGGTGTTTGTTGGCGTTTGTTGGTGTTTGTTGGTGTTTGTTGGTGTTGGCGTTGCTGTTTGTTGGTGTTTGTTGGCGTTCGTTGATGTTTGTTGGCGTTGGCGTTTGTTGATGTTTGTTGGTGTTTGTTGGCGTTTGTTGATGTTTGTTGGTGTTTGTTGGCGTTTGTTGATGTTTGTTGGTGTTGGCGTTTGTTGGTGTTTGTTGGCGTTTGTTGGTGTTTCTGTTTGTTGGAGTTTGTTGGCGTTTGTTTATGTTGGCATTTGTTGGCGTTTGCTGGCGTTTGTTGGCGTTTGTTGGCGTTTCTGTTTGTTGGCGTTTGTTGGCGTTTGGCATTTGCTGGCGTTTGTTGGCGTTTTTTGGCGTTTGTTGGCGTTTAAATGTAAAAAAGAAATGAATCCACCGTAACAGACGTGCACTTTCATACAACATTTCCATAATTATGGAAATGCACATATTTGCATGTCCACCAGAGCTCTCTACGGTAAATAATAATATTCTCATTTTGTATAAATATGACTCAGCTGCAGAAGGTCACTCAGCATATTTGCTCAGTTTGTCTTTTGACTCGTGGATTCAAAACACAAAGTGCAACATTAGATACAAAAATGACGCTTTTATTATTTGTAGAAATAACAGAAAAATACGTTTCAGAAATCCTCCTGTAATCAATGAATACATTAAATTACATACACAGCTGTTTTAAAAACATGCAAGAGCAAGAAACTAATTCATATTCATACATTTAAAATCCTAAAAAACTGTGTTTTATTTATTAAAATACATTTTTAACCAAACTTCCTCGGCCACGGTGTCGTTTAAATGCAGCAGTTTGAACCAACAAGTAGCTAAATCTGCGTTATCGTCTTTAATTATCTCTGTTATCGTCATTAATTATCTGCGTTATCGTCTTTAATTATCTGCGTTATCGTCTTTAATTATCTCTGTTATCGTCTTTAATTATCTGCGTTATCGTCTTTAATTATCTGCGTTATCGTCTTTAATTATCTGCGTTATCGTCTTTAATTATCTGCGTTATCGTCTTTAATTATCTGCGTTATCGTCTTTAATTATCTGCGTTATCGTCTTTAATTATCTGCGTTATCGTCTTTAATTATCTGCGTTATCGTCTTTAATTATCTGCGTTATCGTCTTTAATTATCTCTGTTATCGTCTTTAATTATCTGCGTTATCGTCTTTAATTATCTGCGTTATCGTCTTTAATTATCTGCGTTATCGTCTTTAATTATCTGCGTTATCGTCTTTAATTATCTGTGTTATCGTCTTTAATTATCTGCGTTATCATCATTAATTATCTGCGTTATCGTCATTAATTATCTGCGTTATCGTCTTTAATTATCTGCGTTATCGTCTTTAATTATCTGCGTTATCGTCTTTAATTATCTGCGTTATCGTCTTTAATTATCTGCGTTATCGTCTTTAATTATCTCTGTTATCGTCTTTAATTATCTGCGTTATCGTCTTTAATTATCTGCGTTATCGTCTTTAATTATCTGCGTTATCGTCTTTAATTATCTGCGTTATCGTCTTTAATTATCTGCGTTATCGTCTTTAATTATCTGCGTTATCGTCTTTAATTATCTGCGTTATCGTCTTTAATTATCTGCGTTATCGTCTTTAATTATCTGCGTTATCGTCTTTAATTATCTGCGTTATCGTCTTTAATTATCTGCGTTATCGTCATTAATTATCTGCGTTATCGTCATTAATTATCTGCGTTATCGTCTTTAATTATCTGCGTTATCGTCTTTAATTATCTGCGTTATCGTCTTTAATTATCTGCGTTATCGTCTTTAATTATCTGCGTTATCGTCATTAATTATCTGCGTTATCGTCATTAATTATCTGCGTTATCGTCTTTAATTATCTGCGTTATCGTCTTTAATTATCTGCGTTATCGTCTTTAATTATCTGCGTTATCGTCTTTAATTATCTGCGTTATCGTCTTTAATTATCTGCGTTATCGTCTTTAATTATCTGCGTTATCGTCTTTAATTATCTGCGTTATCGTCTTTAATTATCTCTGTTATCGTCATTAATTATCTGCGTTATCGTCTTTAATTATGTGCGTTATCGTCTTTAATTATCGTCATTAATTATCTGCGTTATCGTCTTTAATTATCTCTGTTATCGTCTTTAATTATCTGCGTTATCGTCTTTAATTATCTGCGTTATCGTCTTTAATTATCTGCTTTATCGTCATTAATTATCTGCGTTATCGTCATTAATTATCTGCGTTATCGTCTTTAATTATCTGCGTTATCGTCTTTAATTATCTGCGTTATCGTCTTTAATTATCTGGTGAAAGTCGACTTCTTGAACTTCTTTTCACACTTGTGGCGATTGAAATTGGACGGTTTGGTGTGAAACTCGGCCAAACGGTTCTGGGCCCAGTCCCAGTCCGGATCGATGCAGAACTTCACCTGACACACCGTTGTGATTCTGTAAGAAGCATTTATCATCATTATTTAATTTATTAAGTTAATTATTATTATCACCGCTCATTGTTAGAAACACAGCGTCTTCGGTTCTTTTAAAAAAGCACCAGGAAATGTAAAAATCATAATATTCTTTATTCACTTTTGTATTAATCCCGTGATGTTTTCATTTTCCTATTCTTTTTATATACATTTTTAAATTAAAATGTATTTACGTTTGAATTGAAACATGGTGAGTTTAGTGTAAACTCACATGATGACTTTGGAGGCACAGTCCCGCGGGGTCAGACCCACGTGTCGGATCTTTCCTTTAGGAATCTGCGTTTGATTGAAGCCGGGACAGCATCCGTCCTTCTGCACTGATGGAGCAACAGGCGCTGTACGAACACAAACACACACACACACACACACACACAGAGTCAGCCCAGGGACCCTGACTTATCAAATTTGCTAAAGAAAAACCCACAAAATGTCTAAAAATAGATGCAAAAATGACCAAAAAAAGATGCAAAATGCATAAAAATAGTTGCAAAACCACCACAAAAAGATGCAAAATTACTGAAAAAAGATGCAAAACCACCACAAAAAGATGCAAAATGACAGCAACAAACCAAAAATGACCACAGAGAGACAAAAATTGACTACACGGATGCAAAACGACCACGAATAGATGCTAAATGACTGAAAATAGATGTAAAACTGTCATTAAAAGAGGCAAAATTACTAGAAATAAATGCAAAATCGTTCCATAAAGACGAAAATGTCTAGAAATAGATGCAAAATGGCTGAAAACAGATGCAAAACAACCAGAAAAAGATACAAAATGGCTAAAAATTGATGCTAAATGAGAAATTTAGGAATTTGCGTTTGATTGTAGTCTGGACAGCATCCGTCCTTTTACACTGACGGAGCAACAGGCGCTGTGAACACACACACACACACACACACACACACACACACACACACACACCAGAGTCACTGACCGGTGGAGCTGTGGTGCAGGCAGCAGAGCAGAGTGAGGAGAGCCACCGGAGTCTTCATGGTTCAGAGGTGGTGGAGCTTGTGTCCCGGTGAAAGCCTTTAGTCTCGGAGGTTTGATCTGCGTTGGAAAGCTGCTCTGCCGCTCCCCTTCTTATACACACGTCCATTCATGCTCCGCGACGTTCTCAGAAAACACACCACTGTTCCCCTTTCTTCTGTCGCTCAGCTATTTTCTGCACTACAGAGAAAAAAGAGTGTAAAACATTTCTGCAAAAAGTCGTCCTCAGAAAGTAAAGTGGGGGTTTTCCACGGTTTCATGCTTCTGGGTAACTCAGGGATGACTGAGAGCAGCGACGCATTACCTCCACCCTGCAGTGTGAATCAAGCAATCAGAACATTTGCTTTCATTATTTTTGTCAACTGGTTCCACGCAATTAAATTTGGTCCACCGAACACATTAAGTACTGATTGGTGGATGAATGTGTCAGCTTCAGGAAACTGTGGACATTTATGAAACAAGGGGCCGTGGATGGATTATTAACCCTGACAAGAACAGGCCCAGGGACGCTGACTCATCACATGTTGCTTAAACAAAACCCACAAAATGATTAAATGTGTACACAAAACGACCAAAAATGACCAGAGAGACAAAGAATTACTGTAGGGATGCAAAACGACCACAAAGAGATGCAAAATGACTAAAAGTAGATGCAAAACAAAAAAATAAAGACAAAAAATGACGACAAAGACACGCAATTGACTACAAATAGATGTAAACTGAGAATGAGAGAGAAACAAAACAACATCGAAACATAAAATGACTAAAAATAGATGCAAAACCACCACAAAAAGATGCAAAACCACCACAAAAAGATGCAAAATGACCACAAAAAGATGCAAAACCACCACAAAAAGATGCAAAATGACTAAAAATAGACGCAAAACCACCACAAAAGATGCAAAATGACCACAAAAAGATGCAAAATGACCACAAAAAGATGCAAAACCACCACAAAAAGATGCTAAATGACTAAAAATAGATGCAAAACCACCACAAAAAGATGCAAAATGACTAAAAATAGATGCAAAACCACCACAAAAAGATGCAAAATGACTAAAAATAGATGCAAAATCACCACAAAAAGATGCAAAATGACTAAAAATAGATGCAAAACCACCACAAAAAGATGCAAAATGACTAAAAATAGATGCAAAACCACCACAAAAAGATGCAAAATGACTAAAAATAGATGCAAAACCAGCACAAAAAGATGCAAAATGACTAAAAAAAGATGCAAAACCACCACAAAAAGATGCAAAATGACTAAAAATAGATGCAAAACCACCACAAAAAGATGCAAAATGACTAAAAATAGATGCAAAACCACCACAAAAAGATGCAAAATGACTAAAAATAGATGCAAAACCAGCACAAAAAGATGCAAAATGACTAAAAATAGATGCAAAACCACCACAAAAAGATGCAAAATGACTAAGAGTTTACTTTGAAACCTTGAGCACGTTCTGTTGCTCACCCTCTCACTCTGACGCTGTGAATCCATGAAAAGCTGCTGATGTGTCGGAACCATCAGAGGTTAAATCAGCGGCACGACGTCTGTTCGGAGACGTCAGGGGAGGAAACCCGGCTCGTTTGAGGAGGAAGGAGGAAGAAGTGTGATTCCAGAGAAAACCTCCTTCCTTCCTTCTTCCTCTGAACTTGAAATCCGTTCCTCGTGCCCGTTCACGCCCACGTGTGTGCAGCTGCTTCTGAGAAAGGCTGCTGAGGAGGGACGAGGAAGTGAAAACAGAAGAAGAAACTACTGAGGAAGGAAACTTCACAGTGACGTGATCGCCACATTTTCTGTGTCACTGTTGGTTTAAATGAAGCTTTAACGAAGTTTCCCCTGGTGAGTTAAACTGTTCAATGCAGCTTCAGACTGGCAACACTTTCATATTTGAATCGCTGCCGTCCTTCAAAACACTCCATCTCATCTTCAGCCTCTTATCTGGGGTCGGGTCTCGGGGGCAGCAGCTTTAGCAGGGGACCCCAAACTTCCCTTTCCCGGGCCACATTAACCAGCTCTAACTGGGGGATCCTGAGGCGTTCCCAGGCCAGTGTGGAGATCTAATCTCTCCACCTGGTCCTGGGTCTTCCCCGAGGCCTCCTCCCAGCTGGACGTGCCTGGAACACCTCCCTAGGGAGGCGCCCAGGGTTCATCCTTACCAGATGATCCTGAACCACCTCAACTGGCTCCTTTCAACGCAAAGGAGCAGCGGCTCTACTCCGAGTTCCTCACGGATGCTGAACTTCTCCCCCTCTCTCTAAGGGAGACTCCAGACCCCCTCCTGAGGAAACACATTTCACACGCTTGGACCTGGACCTGGTTCTTTGGGTCCTGACCCAGCTTTCATGACCACAGGTGAGGGTAGGAACCAGGACTGAGCGGTAGATCCAGAGCTTTGCCTTCCTCAGCTCTCTTTTCATCACAACGGTGCGGTAGAGCGACTGCAGCTCCGCCCCCGCTGCTCCGATTCTCCGGCCAAACTCACGCTCCATCGTCCCCTCACTCGTGAACATGATCCCGAGGAACTTGAACTCCTTCACTTGGGGTCAGGACTCATTCCCGACCTGCAGTAAACGATCCACGAGACGAGTTTTTAAAGGAAAATGTAGGAGAGCGAAAGGTGTTCGACTGAGATTATCACTGCAGAGAGAAACCAAAGTGATTCATTCTGCTTTTATTTTGAAATACTTTTATTTATTAATCTTCAGAAGTTGTTAGAATATCCTCTGTGTCTAAACCTGTGTGTTTAAATAACCAAGGCCCTTCAACAGAAACCTTCATTCAGTGAAACAGCAGTGATCTAAGTGAGAGAACAGTGTTGATTGTGTCAGAAGAGAAGATTTCACCAGTGTTTCCTTCTCTAGGAGTCAAACCTGAACAGGAAGTGTCGAGGCCACAGCTTTGAGTGACTTCAAGTATTAATAATATATTCATCTCTAACTTTGATCTCCAGTGTATGTTCACTTTCAACCTGTTTGAATACATCACAAACTCAAGCTTCTGCATTTAGAGCTGGATCCAAATCTATTCAGATATTCATTCATTGGATATTTTGGTTTTTTAATTTTGGGACGTGACTCTGAGCGTCACCGTGAACCCCGGAGATCTGCTCCACCTGAGAGGAAACGCCCTGATGGTGAAGAAAGGACTCGACTACGAGGTGATTACAGCGTAAAGATGAACACGGTTCTTTTAATAAAGCACCAGGAAATGTAAAAATCATAATATTCTTTATTCACTTTTGTATTAATCCCGTGATGTTTTCATGTATTTACGTTTGAATTGAAACATGGCGAGTTTAGTGTAAACTTACATGATGACTTTGGACACACACACACACACACACACACACACACACACACACACACACACACACACACACACACACACACACACACACACACACACACACACACACACACACACACACACACACACACACACACACACACACACACACACACACACACACACACACACACACACACACACACACACACACACACACACACACACACAAAATGACAACAACCAACCAAAAATGACCACAAAATGACTACACGGATGCAAAACGACCACAAAAAGATGAAAAATAACAAAAAATAGTGAAACAATGAAAACAGGGATGCAAAACGACCATGAAGAGATGCTAAATGACTGAATATAGATGTAAAACCGTCATTAAAAGAGGCAAAATGACTAAAAATAAATGCAAAATCGTCACAAAATGATGAATAGTAAAGATGAACACATGTGGTCCCATCAGATCCTTTAAATGTGTTTATTTCTCAAAGATTTGTGAGAGAAAATGTGCCAGAGTTGTTCTTATACTGACACCAGCATTGGAAATGCCTCTGATACTGCCTCTAAAGATATCAGCGTAGCAGATATCACATCATTTAGCCGTGAAGAAATCCACTCTAAAGTAGTTTATACATGTTTTCTTCAGGCTCTAGGATTCAAACATGAACAGGAAGTGTAGAGGCCACAGCTTTGAGTGACTTCAGCACGTCTGCGCCCACAGGACATCACTAGTTTCTCACTCTGCTCTGCTTTGACCTGCGTCCGTTCTGACTCACTCTCTAACACACTTCACTGACTGCAGTGGGTTTATTACACTTTACTTTGTTACAGAGGCTTTTCCAGAGCTTCTCTATGGGGTTTAGATCCATGCTGGACATACAGAACAGTGGGCCCTCGTTAATCACCGGAGTTACGTTCTAAACATAACCAGCAACTAACAATGACCAAAAATAGATGCAAAATGACTAAAAATAGATGCAAAATGACTAAAAATAGATGCAAAATGACTAAAAATAGATGCAAAATGTCCAAAAATAGATGCAAAATGTCCAAAAATAGATCCAAAATGTCCAGAAATAGATGCAAAATGTACAAAAATAGATGCAAAATGACTAAAAATAGATGCAAAATGATAACAAAAAGATGCAAAATTACTAAAAATAGATGCAAAATGACTAAAAATAGATGCAAAATGAATAAAAATAGATGTAAAATGACTAAAAATAGATGCAAAATGTCCCAAAATAAATGCAAAATGTCCAAAAATAGATGCAAAATGTCGCAAAATGAATGCAAAATGACTAAAAAATAGATGCAAAACCACCACAAAAAGATACAAAATGACTAAAAAAAGATGCAAAATGACTAAAAATAGATGCAAAACCACCACAAGATGCAAAATGACTAAAAATAGATGCAAAACCACCACAAAAAGATGCAAAATCACTAAAAATAGATGCAAAACCACCACAAAAAGATGCAAAATGACTAAAAATAGATGCAAAACCACCACAAAAAGATGCAAAATGACTAAAAAAGATGCAAAACCACCACAAAAAGATGCAAAATGACCACAAACAGATGCAAAACCACCACATAAAGATGCTAAATGACTAAAAATAGATGCAAAACCACCACAAAAAGATGAAAAATGACTAAAAATAGATGCAAAACCACCAGGCTCATGGGGGAATTGTTGTGTCTCGTAAATCATAAATAAGTCAGAGAGTGTGGTCTTTACCTGCTCCATATGTAAAGTGTCCTGAGAGAACTTTTGTTATGACTTGGCACTGTAAATAAAACTAAATGGAGTTGAAACGTCTCCATCTAGTGGTGATTTTAAAGGCGTACACCCTCCAAGTAGAAAGTTCCTATTGGTGCAACACAAAGAGAGAGCCTTGGGCTTTTCTTCTGGCTGTGGTGAATGTGTCCTGATCCAGAGAGTCCAGGAAGTGCTCGTCCCCAAACAGTGATTTAAATAAAACCCTACTGCAAAATAAAGGATTTAAACATGTGAGTGATGAATATTGGAGATGACGCAGATTTACAATCCTGGACAGATTTTGTATCTTCGTCATTTTGGGGAAAGAATTGTTGAAACAAATCTCAAATAATGACAAAAAACAATTTCACTGTCATCAAAGAAACAGATGATATAGTTTCTAATGCTGCAATGACAGAGGCCATTCTGCTGCCTGAGAATTACTGTAAGTGCTTTTATACTGAAGTTCACATTTGAATGCAGGACTTTTTGTTGCGGGCCGACTGACAGCTGCACCCTAAAGCAGAGGCAGGCAGGTTAGATAGGTGCGTCAAAAGTGTTTATTTTAACAAAGGGGCTCCACAAGTTAAAGCAACAAGTGGCTGGCAAGGCATGCGGGGAGAACTCAACCGCCAGAAGACGCTCAGGCAACGAGGCAGCTCAGGAACTCAGGCAACGAGGCAGCTCGGGGAAAACTCAGGCAACGAGGCAGCTCGGGGCAAACTCGGGCAACGAGGCAGCTCAGGGCAAACTCGGGCAACGAGGCAGCTCAGGGCAAACTCGGGCAACGAGGCAGCTCAGGGCAAACTCGGGCAACGAGGCAGCTCAGGGCAAACTCGGGCAACGAGGCAGCTCAGGGCAAACTCAGGCAACGAGGCAGCTCAGGGCAAACTCGGGCAACGAGGCAGCTCAGGGCAAACTCGGGCAACGAGGCAGCTCAGGGCAAACTCGGGCAACGAGGCAGCTCAGGGCAAACTCAGGCAACGAGGCAGCTCAGGGCAAACTCAGGCAACGAGGCAGCTCGGGGCAAACTCGGGAAACGAGGCAGCTCAGGGCAAACTCGGGCAACGAGGCAGCTCAGGGCAAACTCGGGCAACGAGGCCGCTCAGGGCAAACTCAGGAACTCAGGCACAATGCAGCGAGGTACGAAGAACTGAGAAGGCTCACAAAGAAAAACATCAGCACTTGTTGGAAAGACTGCAGCAAAAACTCACTAGGAGAGGAAGGTCAGCTCTACAGACAAGACGGAAATCTCTGTGAGGGGAGCAGGGCCAAGACCAGGTGTGTATATAGAGGTGGTACTGAGTGAAAGACTGCAGGTGTGCCTCGTCAGCCCCGTCAGCCAAACCCTGCAGAGGGGGAGGAACAACAACAGCCAGACCCAGAACCCTCACACTTTACATCTTTACAGTGTGACAGTGAAACTTTTACTCACAATAAAAGATATAAATACTACTTCCACCTGAAAATGCATTTCTATACAATTCCAACAGGGCATCACTGTTTGTTTATTCATAAACGGTGATTTATTTATTTTATTTGTGTTTGTCTTATTCCCAAATACTGTTTACGTTTTATTTGTTTGTGGTTTTATTTTTTAGAGTTTAACCTCTTCCCCTGAAAAGCAGTTTAATGTAAAATATATATTTAAATGTCTGCAAACACTGATCCAATGTAACCCTGTCTGATGCTGTTGTATACTGTTTTTAGTATTTATATTTAATAAAAACAAACAAAAACAAACATATAACCAGGTCATTTTGTTCAACAAACACAGAATCAAGACAGCTTCAAGTCCAAACTCTGTGTTTTCTAAATATTTCTGCTAAAATCCTGTTGAATAGAGTTTGAAGCAGATGAAAAGTCCATAAATCAAATATCTGCACGACTCTTTGGTTCCTCAATGTGCTGTTTTCTGTACGCAGTGTGTTTCAACACATGAAGCAGGGATGTAGTGCAGGTTAAAGCACCTCAGCTCAGTTCATCTGCATTTTGAGTCAAGAAGATGTTTTAGTGTGATTAAAGAGCTTTAAAGTAAAAGTGCGTCGTTTCAAATATCAGTGCAAATGCAGTCAAAGCAGAAAAAGTGAAGCTTGAATCATTCTGGTCTGATTCATTCACGTCCTTCTGGATTCACAGTCGCAACAAATCACTGATGAAATGATGTTTGTTTAAATGAGGCTTGAAACGCTCGTTTGGCTCCAGATGATGTTGTGTAATTGAATCGTCTTCTCACAAACGCTTCTAAGAAGACGATTGAATTATTATAGAAGAGGTGAAATCATTCAGAGCCGCTGTCAGTCGGCAAGAGTCAGAGAAATACGGAGCCGCCCCCAAAGACTGAGCTGCCAACAAGTGTTTTATAACTAAACACCGACGTGTTTTCAGACGTGGAGCGGGTTTGAACCGAGGCTTTGTTGTCAACGAGGAAACAAAGTGGCGCTCCTCTTCCTGGAGTGAACACAGCTTGATAACCCCTCCCTCCTCCTCCTGCTCTGAAACACAGCCAGCTCCACCCTGAACTCCACTTATTTCCTTGTTCCCTCCCCTTCAGATCTACACTTTGAAAATGGGTGGAACCAACATGGTGGTGACGTGCAGGAGCTGACAGGCCCCACTCACTGCACACAAACATGTTGTTGAGATCAGAGCTCAGACTAGTTTCACTGCTGAGGAAGAGAAACTCACACAGGCGTTGGCACTGAGAGGTGAAATGGCGCAGAAAGGAGTTCAGCTGGACCGGGAAACCTTCTCTTGTTCCATCTGTCTGGATCTACTGAAGGACCCGGTGGCTATTCCCTGTGGACACAGCTACTGCATGAACTGTATTAAAAGCTGCTGGGATGAAGAGGAGGGGAAGAAAACACACAGCTGCCCTCAGTGCAGGCAGAGCTTCACACCGAGGCCTGCCCTGCTGAAAAACACCATGTTAGCAGTTTTAGTGGAGGAACTGAAGAAGACTGGACTCCAAGCTGCTCCTGATGATCCCTGCTATGCTGGACCTGAGGATGTGGGATGTGATTTCTGCACTGGGAGGAAACGGAAGGCCCTCAAGTCCTGTCTCTTCTGTGTGGCCTCTTATTGTGAGGAACACCTGCAGCCTCATTTTGACTCAGTCCCATTCAAGAAACACAAGCTGGTGGAGCCCTCCAAGAAGCTGCAGGAGAACATCTGCTCTCGTCACGATGAGGTGCTGAAGATGTTCTGCCGCACTGATCAGCAGTGTATCTGCTACCTCTGCTCTGTGGACGAACACAAAGGCCACGACACAGTCTCAGCTGCAGCAGAAAGGAGCCAGAGGCAGAGAGAGCTGGAGGGGAGTCGACTAAACATCCAGCAGAGGATCCAGGACAGAGAGAAAGATGTGAAGCTGCTTCAGCAGCAGGTGGAGGCCATCAACCGCTCTGCTGATAAAGCAGCGGAGGACAGCGAGAAGAGCTTCAGCCAGCTGATCCGTCTCATGGAGAAAAGACGCTCCGATGTGAAGCAGCAGGTCAGATCCCAGCAGGAAACTGAAGTGAGTCGAGTCAAAGAGCTGCAGGAGGAGCTGGAGCAGGAGATCACTGAGCTGAAGAGGAAAGACGCTGAGCTGGAACAACTCTCACACACAGAGGATCACAACCAGTTTCTCCACAGCTACACCTCACTGTCTCCACTCACTGAATCTACATCCAGCTTCAAGATCCGTCCTCTGAGACACTTTGAGGACGTGACGGCGGCTGTGTCAGAAGTCACAGAGAAACTACAGGACGTCCTGAGAGAGAAATGGACAAACGTCTCACTGACTGTGACTGAAGTGGATGTTTTACTGTCAGATCCACGAGCAGAGCCCGAGACCAGAGCTGACTTCTTAAGATACTCACGTGAAATCACACTGGATCCAAACACAGCACAGAAATATCTGTTATTATCTGAGGGGAACAGAAAAGCATTATACATGAGTAAAGAACAGTCTTATTCTGATCACACAGACAGATTCAATCATATTTTCTATCCTCAGGTCCTGAGTAGAGAGAGTCTGACTGGACGTTGGTACTGGGAGGTGGAGTGGAGAGGAAGAGTTCGTGTAGCAGTCGCATACAAGAATATGAGCAGAGAAGAGATATTTGGATTCAATGACAAATCTTGGAGGTTATTTTGTGACAACAACAGTTATAACTTTTATCACAACAAAGTCCAAACTCCCGTCTCAGGTCCTTGGTCCTCCAGAGTCGGAGTGTACCTGGATCACAGTGCAGGTGTTCTGTCCTTCTACAGCGTCTCTGAAACCATGACTCTCCTCCACAGAGTCCAGACCACATTCACTCAGCCTCTCTATGCTGGACTTGGTATTTATGGTGTAAACTCTGCTGCTGAGTTGTGTAAAGTCAAATAGTCAGAAGTCATTTAATGGTTAAATCCTCAAACTTATTTCGTCTCCACGTTTGTCGCTGAGAGCTGATTTTTCTTTCCACGTCTCGGCCGCACACAGATCAGCTGTCACTCACACGTTGTGGGCGGGACTTTGACGTCTTGTCATTAAGTTGTGGTGTAAATGTTTGAGTGTCTTTAGGTGGCGCTCCTTCCTGCGTGTGTTTAGCCACGGAGCCTATCACTGCTCATGGGGATGGAAAAGGAAACGTGTGTGTGCTCTAAATGTCTGATGAATATCTGATTCTATGGATGCATTTGTATGTTGTTGTTTCTTTGTTTGTCACACGTACGAATGAGGCTCTGGGATTGATGCTAAAGTGTAATAATCCAGATTATAATGAGGGAGGAAATCCTGATTCTTCTCTGTTCCACAGCTGAGATTCTGCTCAAACATGTTGATTGTGTGGATGAAGTGTTCCTGAAATCATTGAGTCATTTCACTTTACTGATGGGACGTGTGAACAAACTGAAGCTTTATCAAGAAATAAACGTCAACACACTCTTTTCTCCTCTTTGTTGTTTCAATAACATATAATCAGATAATGTTGGAATATAAACAGCTGCAAAAGAAACTAATGAAACATACTGTACAGTAATTATGCTCTTTCATTAGATATTTAATAAATAAATATAGACATCATTTAAAAATATGCCTATGAAATAAATATGACTGCAAAATTAATCTTTAATTAAATAAATAAAATCCTGTTTAATTTCCCCTTTTATTCACTAATTATTTATTTTAATTATATTTTTAAATTATTTATTAATTCATTTATTTTAATAATGTAGCAGATTAAATAAGATGTTATTGTGCTAATTAATAAACATAATTGTTAAAGCTCATTAAACCAGATGTTCATGAATAAAGTGCTGAAATAAAAACATAAAAATAAAAAAACAACGCCCAGGTTTAATTTTTTGCTATTTCATTAAATATTTAATAAATAAATATAGATATAAATAATTTAAAAATATGCCTATGAAATAAAAAAGATAATAAAAAGATGCAAAACTACCACAAAAAGATGCAAAATGACTCAAAATAGATGCAAAACCACCACAAAAAGATGCAAAATGACTAAAAAAAGATGCAAAACCACCACAAAAAGATGCAAAATGACTAAAACAGATGCAAAACCACCACAAAAAGATGCAAAATGACTAAAACAAGATGCAAAACCACCACAAAAAGATGCAAAATGACTAAAAAAAGATGCAAAACCACCACAAAAAGATGCAAAATGACTAAAACAGATGCAAAACCACCACAAAAAGATGCAAAATGACTAAAAATAGATGCAAAACCACCACAAAAATATGCAAAATGTCTAAAAATAGATGCAAAACCAGCACAAGAAGATGCAAAATGACTAAAAATAGATGCAAAACCACCACAAAAAGATGCAAAATGACTAAAAATAGATGCAAAACCACCACAAAAATATGCAAAATGTCTAAAAATAGATGCTAAACCACCACAAGAAGATGCAAAATGACTAAAAATAGATGCAAAACCACCACAAAAAGATGCAAAATGACTTAAAATAGATGCAAAACCACCACAAAAAGATGCAAAGTGACTAAAAATAGATGCAAAACCACCACAAAAAGATGCTAAATGACTAAAAATAGATCCAAAACCACCAAAAAAAGATGCAAAATTAATTAAAATAAATGCAAAACCACCACAAAAAGATGCAAAATGACTAAAAATAGATGCAAAACCACCACAAAAAAATGCAAAATGACTAAAAATAGATGCAAAACCACCACAAAAAGATGCAAAATGACTAAAAATAGATGCAAAACCACCACAAAAATATGCAAAATGAATTAAAATAAATGCAAAACCACCACAAAAAGATGCAAAATGACTAAAAATAGATTCAAAACCACCACAAAAAAATGCAAAATGACTAAAAATAGATGCAAAACCATCATAAAAAGATGCAAAATGACTAAAAAAGATGCTAAACCACCACAAAAAGATGCAAAATGACTAAAAATAGATGCAAAACCACCACAAAAAGATGCAAAATGACTAAAAATAGATGCAAAACCACCACAAAAAGATGCAAAATGACTAAAAATAGATGCAAAACCACCACAAAAAGATGCAAAATGACAAATAGTTGCAAAACCACCACAAAAAGATGCAAAATGACTACAAATATATGTAAAACCACCACAAAAAGATGCAAAATGACTAAAAAATAGATGAAAAACCACCACAAAAAGATGCAAAATGACTAAAAATAGATGCAAAACCACCACAAAAAGATGTAAAATGACTAAAAATAGATGAAAAACCACCACAAAAAGATGCAAAATGACTGAAAATGGATGCAAATTTGAGGCGCTTTCATCTTCTTACACATCAGAGTAATATTTCACTTATTTGACTTCACTGCATTTATTTAAAGAGCTGTAGTAACTTTTCAAATGAAGATGAACGTCATTAAAGTTGACATGTTAACACATCAATAAAAACACGGTGTAACAGTCACAGGAGCAGGATGAGCACCTTTACTTTGACACTTGAAGCACGTTCTGTTGCTAATGTTGTAAACAGCAGCAGCAGCAGCAGCAGCAGAGGTCACGTTATAACCGTCACTTTCACTTCCCCGTCACTTTCCTCCGCAGCGTTTCTGAGAACTGTGAAAAAGTCTTTCACATTAAATCTGTGTGTGCTTCAGAATTCTGGCTCTGAGATCAAACACGAGTTCATGAGGAAACAACAGGAAGTGACGTTACAAAGAAGCTTTTTTCCTGATCTGTGAGCTTCAGGAAGTCCCGTTATTAGATGTGTTGATATTAGGGCGTCCATTGTTTCAAGGATGTCATTCTAAATGAATAACACATTTTCTTATCTGCTCTAAATGAACACAGAACAGATGAAGGATTTATCAGTCCATGAATCTGTCCGTTGGCCATTTGGGCTTCAGGAAACTGTGGACATTTATAGAACAAGGACGGATTACAGAACGGACCTATCAGGATGCTGAATGACCACAAGTGCACACGAAACAACCAGAAACGACCACAGAGAGACAAAAAATGACTACAGGGATGCAAAACCACCACGAAGAGATGCTAAATGACTGAAAACAGATGCAAAATGACCACGAAGAGATGCTAAATGACTGAAAATAGATGAAAAACCACCACGAAGAGATGCAAAATGACTAAAAACAGATGCAAAACCACCAAAAATGATGCTAAATGACTGAAAATAGATGCAAAACCACCACAAAAAGATGCAAAAAGACTAAAAATAGATTCAACACTACCCCAAAAAGAGGCAAAATGACTAAAAATAGATGCAAAACCACCACAAAAAGATGCAAAATGACTAAAAAAGATGCAAAACCACCACAAAAAGATGCAAAATGACTAAAAATAGATGCAAAACCACCACAAAAAGATGCAAAATGACTGAAAATAGATGCAAAACCACCACAAAAAGATGCAAAAAGACTAAAAATAGATTCAACACTACCCCAAAAAGAGGCAAAATGACTAAAAATAGATGCAAAACCACCACAAAAATATGCAAAATGACTAAAAATAGATGCAAAACCACCACAAGAAGATGCAAAATGACTAAAAATAGATGCAAAACCACCACAAAAAGATGCAAAATTAATTAAAATAGATGCAAAACCACCAAAAAAAGATGCAAAATGACTAAAAATAGATGCAAAACCACCACAAAAAGATGCAAAATCACTAAAAATAGATGAAAAACCACCACAAAAAGATGCAAAATGATTAAAAAAAGATGCAAAACCACCAAAAAAAGATGCAAAATGACTAAAAATAGATGCAAAACCACCACAAAAAGATGCAAAATGACTAAAAATAGATGCAAAACCATGATGATTAACATCTTGGTATGGTTCTAGGTGACAAAGGTTATCCTCTAACGGAATAGCTAATAACCCCGCTGGCAAACCCAGCTACAGAGCAAGAGCGCCGGTGTTGTGCCGTATTCAGCCCCCCTGCAGTGAAATGCACCCCCTCGCATTAAAGGTGATATTCTGCATCAGAAGGCTGCTGTTTCCACCTATAGGAGTAGTTTATATACAGGTAACCCATGGTAACGGTCAGAACATGTGTTATCTACAGTCTTTAAACTATTTTAAAGAGTTTAAAATCACAAAGTTGGATGATAGCGAACACAAAACAACACCTTTTTATATGTTCTGTGGAAATAAACTGCAGCAGAATTACAACATGAATGAAATGGATCTTTGGAGCAAGTTGAATGTGTTTGACTCAGTGTTTCCTAAATATGATCCCAGCTTTTCTTGCAGTTCATAGGTTCAAACGTGTGCTTTTAATTGGGTTACACCTGTCCAACAGTGCGCACAGGCGCGCTCGGGTCACAGTGGAGCGCTGCCGTTATTCTTTTCCATACAGCGTTTTTATGGGGCCCTTTTATTCCACTCTTAAGACAAAAAACATCTTTATTTTGCTCCATCTCGGATGTCAGGATGCCGATCTGTGTGTCGGAAAAGTTTATTTTCTAACCTGCGTTCTTCCTCTCCGTGTTTGACCTCAGTGGGCGAGGCCTCCGAACCAGGAATATTTAAGGGCGTAACGTGTTAAAGACGATCGAATTCAGCCGCCGCATTTATCACGGCCCGCTCGTTCGTACGCTGAGATTGGTCCGATACGAATGTTTCATGAATCACACCTGGGTCCTTTCCTACGAACACTTCTGCGCTCAGATCTGCGCCCGTTTTCACGCAACATTGATAAATGAGGCCCAATGAGTGGTAAAGGGTACTTATTACGTAGAGTAATGTCATTTAAGCCCCTGCAGTCAATACAGGGCCGAACAGTGTTGTCCTTCTTATCCACAAAGAAGAAGCCCGCCCCCACAGAAGAGGAGGAGGGACGGATAAGATCAGCTGCAAGGGAGTCTCTGATGTGAGTTTCCATGGCCTCCCTTTCTGGTCTGGAGAAGTTATAAAGCTTGCTGGACGGTAGGGGGGCGCCGTGGAGTAAATCTATGCCACAGTCATAGGGTCTGTGGGGTGACAAGGATTGGGCACGGTCCTTATTAAAAACCTCCTGGAGGTCGTGATACTGAGCAGGGACAAGAGTGAGGTCAACTGGTCAGGGTGGAGGTGGTGTAGAGGAGACTGTGGTAGGAATGGCAGAGTGAAAGCAGTGTAAGTGGCAAAAAAGGCGCGTGTCGTCGTCGCCAGGTGTCGTTGTCGTTCAGTTGGGCCTCCTTGCCCTGTAAGGGGTGGTCAAAAATCTTTCTTATCTCAGCTGTAAACAAAGGGAGTGAACTAGATAGGGGAGAGATGCTGTCAGACAAGGCCAGATGCCTTATCTGACAGCAAACTCATAATAAAAGCAATCTTTGATCCATCAGTGGAGTGGGTTAAAGGCTGTTGTACCTGGACGGTTCATGGGATGAAGGGCTCACGAGGATGGTTGGATGGAAGAACCGGGGCGGAGTCCGGAGAGGAGTTCAGAGAAGGATCAGAGTCTGGAGCTGGAGGACTGAGGATGTGAGTGGAAACATGGTCCAAATGACTCGAGTTGAGTAAATCCTGAAGCAAGGTGCTGAAGTGTGTCCCTACTTTGTTTAAGGGCCCCTTCGTTTTGCCCCAAAAGGACTCCCTGACTTGCTAGCGCCTGCCGAAGTGAAGAGATCTCTGCAGGGTCCATATTGGCCAGATAATTCTGACGCGGGCCTACTGACAGCTGGACCCTAAAGCAGAGGCTGGCAGGTTAGATAGGTGCGTCAAAAGTGTTTATTTTAACAAAGGGGCTCCACAAGTAAAAGCAACAAGTGGCTGGCAAGGCATGCGGGGAGAACTCTACCGCCAGAAGACGCTCAGGCACGGGGCAAACTCAGGAACTCAGGCAACGAGGCAAACTCAGGAACTCAGGCAACGAGGCAGCTCAGGGTAAACTCGGGCAACGAGGCAGCTCAGGGCAAACTCGGGCAACGAGGCAGCTCGGGGCAAACTCGGGCAACGAGGCAGCTCGGGGCAAACTCGGGCAACGAGGCAGCTCGGGGCAAACTCGGGCAACGAGGCAGCTCGGGGCAAACTCGGGCAACGAGGCAGCTCGGGGCAAACTCGGGCAACGAGGCAGCTCGGGGCAAACTCGGGCAACGAGGCAGCTCGGGGCAAACTCGGGCAACGAGGCAGCTCGGGGCAAACTCGGGCAACGAGGCAGCTCGGGGCAAACTCGGGCAACGAGGCAGCTCAGGGCAAACTCGGGCAACGAGGCAGCTCAGGGCAAACTCGGGCAACGAGGCAGCTCAGGGCAAACTCGGGCAACGAGGCAGCTCGGGGCAAACTCGGGCAACGAGGCAGCTCAGGGCAAACTCGGGCAACGAGGCAGCTCAGGGCAAACTCGGGCAACGAGGCAGCTCAGGGCAAACTCGGGCAACGAGGCAGCTCAGGGCAAACTCAGGCAACGAGGCAGCTCAGGGCAAACTCAGGCAACGAGGCAGCTCAGGGCAAACTCAGGCAACGAGGCAGCTCAGGGCAAACTCAGGCAACGAGGCAGCTCAGGGCAAACTCAGGCAACGAGGCAGCTCAGGGCAAACTCAGGCAACGAGGCAGCTCAGGGCAAACTCAGGCAACGAGGCAGCTCAGGGCAAACTCAGGCAACGAGGCAGCTCAGGGCAAACTCAGGCAACGAGGCAGCTCAGGGCAAACTCAGGCAACGAGGCAGCTCAGGGCAAACTCAGGCAACGAGGCAGCTCAGGGCAAACTCAGGAACTCAGGCAACGAGGCAGCTCGGGGCAAACTCGGGCAATGAGGCAGTGAGGTACGAAGAACTGAGAAGGCTCACAAAGAAAAACATCAGCACTTGTTGGAAAGACTGCAGCAAAAACTCACTAGGAGAGGAAGGTCAGCTCTACAGACAAGATGGAAATCTCTGTGAGGGGAGCAGGGCCAAGACCAGGTGTGTATATAGAGGTGGTACTGAGTGAATGGCTGCAGGTGTGCCTCGTCAGCCCCGTCAGCCAAACCCTGCAGAGGGGGAGGAACAACAACACCAAGACCCAGAACCCTCACACTTTACATCTTTACAGTGTGACAGTGAAACTTTATTCACAATAAAAGATATAAATACTACTTCCACCTGAAAATACAGTTCTATACAATTCCAACAGGGCATCACTGTTTATTTATTCATTAACGGTGATTTATTTATTTTATTTGTGTTTGTCTTATTCCCAAATACTGTTTACGTTTTATTTGTTTGTGTTTTTATCTTTTAGAGTTTAACCTCTTCCTCTGAAAAGCAGTTTAATGTAAAATATATATTTAAATGTCTGCAAACACTTATCCAATGTAACCCTGTTTGATGCTGTTGTATACTGTTTTTAGTATTTATATTTAATAAAAACAAACAAAAACAAACATATAACCAGGTCATTTTGTTCAACAAACACAGAATCAAGACAGCTTCAAGTCCAAACTCTGTGTTTTCTAAATATTTCTGCTAAAATCCTGTTGAATAGAGTTTGAAGCAGATGAAAAGTCCATAAATCAAAGATCTGCACGACTCTTTGGTTCCTCAATGTGCTGTTTTCTGTACGCAGTGTGTTTCAACACATGAAGCAGGGATGTAGTGCAGGTTAAAGCGCCTCAGCTCAGTTCATCTGCATTTTGAGTCAAGAAGATGTTTTAGTGTGATTAAAGAGCTTTAAAGTAAAAGTGCGTCGTTTCAAACATCAGTGCAAATGCAGTCAAAGCAGTAAAAGTGAAGCTTGAATCATTTTGGTCTGATTCATTCACGTCCTTCTGGATTCACAGTCGCAACAAATCACTGATGAAATGATGTTTGTTTAAATGAGGCTTGAAACGCTCGTTTGGCTCCAGATGATGTTGTGAAATTGAATCGTCTTCTCACAAACGCTTCAAAGAAGACGATTGAATTATTATAGAAGAGGTGAAATCATTCAGAGCCGCTGTCAGTCGGCAAGAGTCAGAGAAATACGGAGCCGTCCCCAAAGACTGAGCTGCCAACAAGTGTTTTATAACTAAACACCGACGTGTTTTCAGACGTGGAGCGGGTTTGAACCGAGGCTTTGTTGTCAACGAGGAAACAAAGTGGCGCTCCTCTTCCTGGAGTGAACACAGCTTGATAACCCCTCCCTCCTCCTCCTGCTCTGAAACACAGCCAGCTCCACCCTGAACTCCACTTATTTCCTTGTTCCCTCCCCTTCAGATCTACACTTTGAAAATGGGTGGAACCAACATGGTGGTGACGTGCAGGAGCTGACAGGCCCCACTCACTGCACACACACATGTTGTTGAGATCAGAGCTCAGACTAGTTTCACTTCTGAGGAAGAGAAACTCACACAGGCGTTGGCACTGAGAGGTGAAATGGCGCAGAAAGGAGTTCAGCTGGACCGGGAAACCTTCTCTTGTTCCATCTGTCTGGATCTACTGAAGGACCCGGTGACTATTCCCTGTGGACACAGCTACTGCATGAACTGTATTAAAAGCCACTGGGATGAAGAGGAGGGGAAGAAAACACACAGCTGCCCTCAGTGCAGGCAGAGCTTCACACCGAGGCCTGCCCTGCTGAAAAACACCATGTTAGCAGTTTTAGTGGAGGAACTCAAGAAGACTGGACTCCAAGCTGCTCCTGATGATCACTGCTATGCTGGACCTGAGGATGTGGGATGTGATTTCTGCACTGGGAGGAAACTGAAGGCCCTCAAGTCCTGTCTCTTCTGTGTGGTCTCTTATTGTGAGGAACACCTGCAGCCTCATTACAACGTAGCTGCTTTAAAGAAACACAAGCTGGTGGAGCCCTCCAAGAAGCTGCAGGAGAACATCTGCTCTCGTCACGATGAGGTGATGAAGATGTTCTGCCGTACTGATCAGCAGTGTATCTGCCACCTCTGCCTCGATGACGAACACAAAGGCCACGACACAGTCTCAGCTGCAGCAGAGAGGAGCCAGAGGCAGAGAGAGCTGGAGGGGAGTCGACTAAACATCCAGAAGGGGATCCAGGACAGAGAGAAAGATGTGAAGCTGCTTCAGCAGCAGGTGGAGGCCATCAACCGCTCTGCTGATAAAGCAGCGGACGACAGCGAGAAGAGCTTCAGCCAGCTGATCCGTCTCATGGAGAAAAGACGCTCCGATGTGAAGCAGCAGGTCAGATCCCAGCAGGAAACTGAAGTGAGTCGAGTCAAAGAGCTTCAGGAGGAGCTGGAGCAGGAGATCACTGAGCTGAAGAGGAAAGACGCTGCGCTGGAACAACTCTCACACACAGAGGATCACAACCAGTTTCTCCACAGCTACACCTCACTGTCTCCACTCACTGAATCTACATCCAGCTTCAAGATCCGTCCTCTGAGACACTTTGAGGACGTGACGGCGGCTGTGTCAGAAGTCACAGAGAAACTACAGGACGTCCTGAGAGAGAAATGGACAAACGTCTCACTGACTGGGACTGAAGTGGATGTTTTACTGTCAGATCCACAAGCAGAGCCCAAGACCAGAGCTGACTTCTTAAGATACTCACGTGAAATCACACTGGATCCAAACACAGCAAACAAATGTCTGTTATTATCTGAAGGGAACAGAAAAGCAACATGGATGCTTGAAGAACAGTCTTATTCTGATCACACAGACAGATTCATTGGTTATCCTCCTCAGGTCCTGAGTAGAGAGAGTCTGACTGGACGTTGGTACTGGGAGGTGGAGAGGAGAGGAGCAGTTTCTGTAGCAGTCGCATACAAGAATATGAGCAGAGCAGAGAGTTTTGGAAACGATGACAAATCTTGGGTGTTAGTTTGTTACAACAACATTTATGACTTTTATCACAACAACGTCCGAACTCCCGTCTCAGGTCCTCGGTCCTCCAGAGTCGGAGTGTACCTGGATCACAGTGCAGGTGTTCTGTCCTTCTACAGCGTCTCTGAAACCATGACTCTCCTCCACAGAGTCCAGACCACATTCACTCAGCCTCTCTATGCTGGACTTGGTCTTTATTGTGTAAACTCTGCTGCTGAGTTGTGTAAAGTCAAATAGTCAGAAGTCATTTAATGGTTAAATCCTCAAACTTATTTCGTCTCCACGTTTGTCGCTGAGAGCTGATTTTTCTTTCCACGTCTCGGCTGCACACAGATCAGCTGTCACTCACACGTTGTGGGCGGGACTTTGACGTCTTGTCATTAAGTTGTGGTGTAAATGTTTGAGTGTCTTTAGGTGGCGCTCCTTCCTGCGTGTGTTTAGCCACGGAGCCTATCACTGCTCATGGGGATGGAAAAGGAAACGTGTGTGTGCTCTAAATGTCTGATGAATATCTGATTCTATGGATGCATTTGTATGTTGTTGTTTCTTTGTTTGTCACACGTACGAATGAGGCTCTGGGATTGATGCTAAAGTGTAATAATCCAGATTATAATGAGGGAGGAAATCCTGATTCTTCTCTGTTCCACAGCTGAGATTCTGCTCAAACATGTTGATTGTGTGGATGAAGTGTTCCTGAAATCATTGAGTCATTTCACTTTACTGATGGGACGTGTGAACAAACTGAAGCTTTATCAAGAAATAAACGTCAACACACTCTTTTCTCCTCTTTGTTGTTTCAATAACATATAATCAGATAATGTTGGAATATAAACAGCTGCAAAAGAAACTAATGAAACATGCTGTACAGTAATTATGCTCTTTCATTAGATATTTAATAAATAAATATAGACATCATTTAAAAATATGCCTATGAAATAATAAAGATAATAAAAAGATGAACAACCACCACAAAAAGATGCATAATGACTAAAAATAGATGCAAAACCACCACAAAAAGATGCAAAATGACTAAAAACAGATGCAAAACCACCACAAAAAGATGCAAAATGGCTAAAAATAGATGCAAAACCACCACAAAAAGATGCAAAATGACTAAAAACAGATGCAAAACCACCACAAAAAGATGCTAAATGACTAAAAATAGATGCAAAACCACCAAAAAAAGATGCAAAATGAATTAAAATAAATGCAAAACCATCACAAAAAGATGCAAAATGACTAAAAATAGATTCAAAACTACCACAAAAAGATGCAAAATGACTAAAAATAGATTCAAAACCACCACAAAAAGATGCAAAATAACTGAAAATAGATGAAAAACCACCAGAAAAAGATGTAAAATGACTAAAAATAGATGCAAAATGTCACAAAAAGATGCAAAATGACTGAAAATAGATGCAAATTTGAGGCGCTTTCATCTTCTTACACATCAGAGTAATATTTCACTTATTTGACTTCACTGCATTTATTTAAAGAGCTGTAGTAACTTTTCAAATGAAGATGAACGTCATTAAAGTTGACATGTTAACACATCAATAAAAACACGGTGTAACAGTCACAGGAGCAGGATGAGCACCTTTACTTTGACACTTGAAGCACGTTCTGTTGCTAATGTTGTAAACAGCAGCAGCAGCAGCAGCAGCAGAGGTCACGTTATAACCGTCACTTTCACTTCCCCGTCACTTTCCTCCGCAGCGTTTCTGAGAACTGTGAAAAAGTCTTTCACATTAAATCTGTGTGTGCTTCAGAATTCTGGCTCTGAGATCAAACACGAGTTCATGAGGAAACAACAGGAAGTGACGTTACAAAGAAGCTTTTTTCCTGATCTGTGAGCTTCAGGAAGTCCCGTTATTAGATGTGTTGATATTAGGGCGTCCATTGTTTCAAGGATGTCATTCTAAATGAATAACACATTTTCTTATCTGCTCTAAATGAACACAGAACAGATGAAGGATTTATCAGTCCATGAATCTGTCCGTTGGCCATTTGGGTTTCAGAAAACTGTGGACATTTATAGAACAAGGACGGATTACAGAACGGACCTATCAGGATGCTGAATGACCACAAGTGCACACGAAACAACCAGAAACGACCACAGAGAGACAAAAAATGACTACAGGGATGCAAAACCACCACGAAGAGATGCTAAATGACTGAAAATAGATGAAAAATGACCAAAAAAGATGCTAAATGTCTGAAAATAGATTTAAAACCAGCACAAAAAGATGCAAAAAGACTAAAAATAGATGCAAAACCACCACAAAGAGATGCAAAATGACTAAAAAAAGATGCAAAACCATCACAAAAAGATGCAAAATGACTGAAAATAGATCAAAACCACCACAAAAAGATGCGAAATGACTAAAAATAGATGCAAAAACACCACAAAATGATGCAAAATGACTAAAAATAGATGCAAAACACCACAAAAAGATGCAAAATGACTGAAAATAGATGCAAAACCATCACAAAAAATGTAAATGACCAAAAAAGATGCAAAACCACCACAAAAAGATGCAAAATGACTAAAAATAGATGCAAAACCATCAGAAAAAGATGCAAAATGACTGAAAATAGATGCAAAACCATCACAAAAAGATGCAAAATGACTAAAAATAGATGCAAAGCCACAACAAAAAGATGTAAATGACTAAAAAAGATGCAAAACCATCACAAAAAGATGCAAAATGACTGAAAATAGATCAAAACCACCACAAAAAGATGCGAAATGACTAAAAATAGATGCAAAAACACCACAAAATGATGCAAAATGACTCAAAATAGATGCAAAACACCACAAAAAGATGCAAAATGACTAAAAATAGATGCAAAACCACCACAAAAAGATGCAAAATGACTAAAAATAGATGCAAAACCACCACAAAAAGATGCAAAATGACTAAAAATAGATGCAAAACCATCAGAAAAAGATGCAAAATGACTAAAAATAGATGCAAAACCATCAGAAAAAGATGCAAAATGACTAAAAATAGATGCAAAACCACCACAAAAAGATGTAAATGACTAAAAACAGATGCAAAAACATCACAAAAAGATGCAAAATGACTAAAAATAGATGCAAAACCATCAGAAAAAGATGCAAAATGACTAAAAATAGATGCAAAACCAGCACAAAAAGATGAAACAGATGAAATATAAAAGCTTAGTAAGTTAGAAAGTTAAAGGGATATTTTTCATGCTTTTTATTCTCTTAAAGACGTGGGAGCGGACAAATGTGCTGCTTGTGTCTGTAAGTTGGAAGCAGCCCTGTAAAGCTTCATCGGGCTCCTGTGACCATCTCCTCACAGTCCTGGTGCTCACAGGAAGCCGCTGGACTTGGGGCTGCAGGTGGATGAGGTTGTGATCTGATCTTCCAAGAGGAGGAAGGGCAGTGGAGCTGTAAGCCTCCTTAACGTTAGCATACAGCAGGTCCAGTGTCTTGTTTTCCCTGGTGGGACAGTCCACAAACTGCTTGAAAGTGGGCAGTGTCGCAGCCGGAGCGATGTGGTTGAAGTCCCCAGATATTGCAATGAATGCGTCTGGGTGCCGTGTCTGAAGGCCCGAGACGACGATGTGGATGACGTCACTCGTGCGCCGCGTTTGCAGTCGGAGGAATGTAAACAACCAGAACGATCACGTGTGAAAACTCCCTCGGCAGGTAGTATGGCCTCAGACTCACGGCGAGCAGCTCAATGTCCGGGCTACACACACGCTCCTTTACAGTCACGTGTCCAGGATGACACCACTTGTTGTTAATAAGAATAGCAAGTCCCCCACCTTTCCTCTCGCCACTCTCACGGTGACTCCTGTCCGCCCGAACAGTCTGAAAGCCGTCCACAGTTACGTTGAGTCCGGGATGTCCTCGTGGAGCCACCTCTCCGTGAAACACAGCACGCTGCTCACACGATACATCCACTGAGTCTTCACCAGGCCCGCCAGCTCGTCCATCTTGTTAGCCAGCGACCTCACGTTCCCCATGGTGATGGAAGGGAGAGATGGTTTATATCTCCTCTTCTTTTCCCGGTGTTTACGTCCAGCTTTACATCCCCTGTACTTTCTCCTCAGTTCTTTGGGGATTTCAGGCGTCTCCCACATTAGCGCCGTTGGTGTTAGCGACAACAGCTGTTCACGGGTGTAAACAATGGAGCCGCCGCATTGTTGCGTCCAGACGGAGACGCGGTCGGCAAAAAGTGCCAAGAATGAGACAAACGGACAAAAAACACGTAAGAAAGTTCACGAACATAGTTGGCTAAGGTTAGCACTACGACTTACAGGGAAAAGCACCAATAAAACGACAGTAAATAAGATAAACATGAATATTCAGACATCCGTTCGTTACGTCGGCGTTTGGTTTTTAATTTGGTATTTGGATGTTTGTTGTTTTCACACTTGCAGACATCAGATAAGCCGTCGACTATTAACAGAGAAATCCTGGAGAGACACTAATAGCTGGATGTGGCTAACAGTGATTAGCTCGGGGCAGCACGGTGAAGGCATTCAAAGGTCTTTTTTAACCACTAATGCTGCTGAAAATAACAGCAAACCTCTGCAGCAGCATGAGAAGAGTCCCTACACACAAAACAAAGCAGCAACAGTGTAGTCAGTGAAGCCAGAGTTTATTAAAAGAGGGTTTTAAAGACTTACCTACTGGCCCCTGTACCAGCTCCTCTCATAGTAAAGCCCATTCAAGTGGATTAGCAAAGTCAATCCCAAAGGAAGGAGAACAGAGGGAAGGGGAGATGGGGCTTCATTCACAGAGTTTCAGGCCAGAAAATAGGAGCAACATCAACCTCCGTGTGGACACGAGCGGAGGGAGAAACCGTGAGATTTGGAGCCACTTGGACATCCAGTGGAGAGTGAGAGCGAGAAAGAATTCAAGGTTTCAAACGGTGACAGATGAACTGAAATGACGGCTAGAACATCACAGCAAAGAAAGAGAGAGAAGAGAGCAACAAACATGCTGCTGAATATTCTTTTATTCCATGCTGAACAAACAGAACAGTGGGCCCTCGTTAATCACCGGAGTTACGTTCTAAACATAACCCGCAACAAACAATGACCAAAAATAGATGCAAAATGAGCACAAAAAGATGCAAAATGACTAAAATTAGATGCAAAATGACTAAATATAGATGCAAAATGACTAAATATAGATGCAAAATGACTAGAAAAAGATGCAAAACCACCACAAAAAGATACGAAATTACTAAAAATAGATGCAAAACCACTAAAAAAAGATGCAAAATGTCTAAAAACAGATGCAAAACCACCACAAAAAGATGCAAAATGACTAAAATTAGATGCAAAATGACTAAAAATAGATGCAAAACCAGCACAAAAAGATGCAAAATGACTAAAATTAGATGCAAAATGACTAAAAATAGATGCAAAATGAGCACAAAAAGATGCAAAATTACTAAAAATAGATGCAAAATGACAAAAAATAGATGCAAAATGTCTAAAAACAGATGCAAAATGACTAAAAATAGATGCAAAACCACCACAAAAAAATGCAAAATGACTAAAAATAGATGCAAAATGACTAAAAATAGATGCAAAATGACTAAAAAAAGATGCAAAACCACCACAAAAAGATGAAAAATTACTAAAAAAAAGATGCAAAATTACTAAAAAAAGATGCAAAATGACCAAAAAGAGATGCAAAACCACCACAAGATGCAAAATGACTTAAAATAGATGGAAAACCACCACAAAAAGATGCAAAATGACTAAAATTAGATGCAAAACCACCACAAAAAGATGCAAAATGACTAAAAATAGATGCAAAACCACCACAAAAAGATGCAAAATGACTAAAATATATGCAAAACCACCACAAAAAGATGCAAAATGACTAAAATAGTTGCAAAACCACCACAAAAAGATGCAAAATGTCTAAAAATAGATGCAAAACCACCACAAAAAGATGCAAAATGTCTAAAAATAGATGCAAAACCACCACAAAAAGATGCAAAATGTCTAAAGATAGATGCAATAAGAGAAACATCAGTGTTAATACAGGTGATATGGATTCATGTGAGGAGCTACAGAAGCAGGTCAGGAAATCAATAAAACTTGCCAAGCAGCAAAATAAGGACAGGGTGGAGAACCTGTTCAGCACTGGCAGCGCACGCCCTGCATGGGAGGGGTTGAATTCCTGGCTGGGGACGCAGCCTCATAAGACAAACATCTCCTTAGATATGAAGTCTGATTACCACCTGGCAAATGAACTAAATATGTATTCAAACCGTTTGAATGACCATGATTTTAGCCAGGAACATTTTGAGTCAAGAAGATGTTTTAGTGTGATTAAAGAGCTTTAAAGTAAAAGTGCGTCGTTTCAAACATCAGTGCAAATGCAGTCAAAGCAGTCAAAGTGAAGCTTGAATCATTCTGGTCTGATTCATTCACGTCCTTCTGGATTCACAGTCGCAACAAATCACTGATGAAATGAAGTTTGTTTAAATGAGGCTTGAAACGCTCGTTTGGCTCCAGATGATGTTGTGAAATTGAATCGTCTTCTCACAAACGCTTCAAAGAAGACGATTGAATTATTATAGAAGAGGTGAAATCATTCAGAGCCGCTGTCAGTCGGCAAGAGTCAGAGAAATACGGAGCCGCCCCCAAAGACTGAGCTGCCAACAAGTGTTTTATAACTAAACACAGACGTGTTTTCAGACGTGGAGCGGGTTTGAACCGAGGCTTTGTTGTCAACGAGGAAACAAAGTGGCGCTCCTCTTCCTGGAGTGAACACAGCTTGATAACCCCTCCCTCCTCCTCCTGCTCTGAAACACAGCCAGCTCCACCCTGAACTCCACTTATTTCCTTGTTCCCTCCCCTTCAGATCTACACTTTGAAAATGGGTGGAACCAACATGGTGGTGACGTGCAGGAGCTGACAGGCCCCACCCACTGCACACACACCTGTTGTTGAGATCAGAGCTCAGACTAGTTTCACTGCTGAGGAAGAGAAACGCACACAGGCGTTGGCACTGAGAGGTGAAATGGCGCAGAAAGGAGTTCAGCTGGACCGGGAAACCTTCTCTTGTTCCATCTGTCTGGATCTACTGAAGGACCCGGTGGCTATTCCCTGTGGACACAGCTACTGCATGAACTGTATTAAAAGCTACTGGGATGAAGAGGAGGGGAAGAAAACACACAGCTGCCCTCAGTGCAGGCAGAGCTTCACACCGAGGCCTGCCCTGCTGAAAAACACCATGTTAGCAGTTTTAGTGGAGGAACTGAAGAAGACTGGACTCCAAGCTGCTCCTGATGATCACTGCTATGCTGGACCTGAGGATGTGGGATGTGATTTCTGCACTGGGAGGAAACTGAAGGCCCTCAAGTCCTGTCTCTTCTGTCTGGTCTCTTATTGTGAGGAACACCTGCAGCCTCATTTTGACTCAGCCACATTCAAGAAACACAAGCTGGTGGAGCCCTCCAAGAAGCTGCAGGAGAACATCTGCTCTTGTCACGATGAGGTGCTGAAGATGTTCTGCCGTACTGATCAGCAGTGTATCTGTCTTGTGTGCGTTATGGACGAACACAAAGGCCACGACACAGTCTCAGCTGCAGCAGAAAGGAGCCAGAGGCAGAGAGAGCTGGAGGGGAGTCGACTAAACATCCAGCAGAGGATCCAGGACAGAGAGAAAGATGTGAAGCTGCTTCAGCAGCAGGTGGAGGCCATCAACCGCTCTGCTGATAAAGCAGCGGAGGACAGCGAGAAGAGCTTCAGCCAGCTGATCCGTCTCATGGAGAAAAGACGCTCCGATGTGAAGCAGCAGGTCAGATCCCAGCAGGAAACTGAAGTGAGTCGAGTCAAAGAGCTTCAGGAGGAGCTGGAGCAGGAGATCACTGAGCTGAAGAGGAAAGACGCTGAGCTGGAACAACTCTCACACACAGAGGATCACAACCAGTTTCTCCACAGCTACACCTCACTGTCTCCACTCACTGAATCTACATCCAGCTTCAAGATCCGTCCTCTGAGACACTTTGAGGACGTGACGGCGGCTGTGTCAGAAGTCACAGAGAAACTACAGGACGTCCTGAGAGAGAAATGGACAAACGTCTCACTGACTGGGACTGAAGTGGATGTTTTACTGTCAGATCCACGAGCAGAGCCCGAGACCAGAGCTGACTTCTTAAGATACTCACGTGAAATCACACTGGATCCAAACACAGCAGACAAACGTCTGTTATTATCTGAGGGGAACAGAAAAGCAACATGGATGAGTAAAGAACAGTCTTATTCTGATCACACAGACAGATTCAATCATATTTTCTATCCTCAGGTCCTGAGTAGAGAGAGTCTGACTGGACGTTGGTACTGGGAGGTGGAGTGGAGAGGAGTAGTTCGTGTAGCAGTCGCATACAAGAATATGAGCAGAGCAGAGAGATTTGGATTCGATGACAAATCTTGGATGTTATTTTGTTACAACAACAGTTATTACTTTAATCACAACAACGTCCAAACTCTCGTCTCAGGTCCTCGGTCCTCCAGAGTCGGAGTGTACCTGGATCACAGTGCAGGTGTTCTGTCCTTCTACAGCGTCTCTGAAACCATGACTCTCCTCCACAGAGTCCAGACCACATTCACTCAGCCTCTCTATGCTGGACTTGGTATTTATGGTATAAACTGTGCTGCTGAGTTGTGTAAAGTCAAATAGACAGAAGCCATTTAATGGTTAAATCCTCAAACTTATTTCGTCTCCACGTTTGTCGCTGAGAGCTGATTTTTCTTTCCACGTCTCGGCTGCACACAGATCAGCTGTCACTCACACGTTGTGGGCGGGACTTTGACGTCTTGTCATTAAGTTGTGGTGTAAATGTTTGAGTGTCTTTAGGTGGCGCTCCTTCCTGCGTGTGTTTAGCCACGGAGCCTATCACTGCTCATGGGGATGGAAAAGGAAACGTGTGTGTGCTCTAAATGTCTGATGAATATCTGATTCTATGGATGCATTTGTATGTTGTTGTTTCTTTGTTTGTCACACGTACGAATGAGGCTCTGGGATTGATGCTAAAGTGTAATAATCCAGATTATAATGAGGGAGGAAATCCTGATTCTTCTCTGTTCCACAGCTGAGATTCTGCTCAAACATGTTGATTGTGTGGATGAAGTGTTCCTGAAATCATTGAGTCATTTCACTTTACTGATGGGACGTGTGAACAAACTGAAGCTTTATCAAGAAATAAACGTCAACACACTCTTTTCTCCTCTTTGTTGTTTCAATAACATATAATCAGATAATGTTGGAATATAAACAGCTGCAAAAGAAACTAATGAAACATACTGTACAGTAATTATGCTCTTTCATTAGATATTTAATAAATAAATATAGACATCATTTAAAAATATGCCTATGAAATAAATAAACATGACTGCAAAATTAATCTTTAATTAAATAAATAAAATCCTGTTTAATTTCCCCTTTTATTCACTAATTATTTTTTAATTATTTATTAAATTATTTATTTTAATAATGTAGTAGCAGATTAAATTAGATGTTATTGTGATAATTAATAAACATAATTGTTAAAGCTCATTAAACCAGATGTTCATGAATAAAGTGCTGAAATAAAAACATTAAAATAAAAAAACGCCCAGGATAAATTTTTTGCTATTTCATTAAATATTCAATGAATAAATATAGATATAAATAATTTTAAAATATGCCTATGAAATAAATAAAGATAGTAAAAAGATGCAAAACCACCACAAAAAGATGCAAAATGACTAAAAATAGATGCAAAACGACCACAAAAAGATGCAAAATGACTAAAAATAGATGCAAAACCACCACAAAAAGATGCAAAATGACTAAAAATAGATGCAAAACCACCACAAAATGATGCAAAATGACTAAAAATAGATGCAAAACCACTACAAAAAGATGCAAAATGACTAAAAATAGATGCAAAACCACCACAAAAAGATACAAAATGACTAAAAATAGATGCAAAACCACCACAAAAAGATGCAAAATGACTAAAATAGATGCAAAACCACCACAAAAAGATGCAAAATGACTAGAAATAGATGCAAAATGTCACAAAAAGATGCAAAATGACTAAAAAGAGATGCAAAACCACCACAAAAAGATGCAAAATGACTAAAAATAGATGCAAAACCACCACAAAAAGATGCAAAATGACTAAAATTAGATGCAAAACCACCACAAAAAGATGCAAAATGACTAAAAATAGATGCAAAACCTCACAAAAAGATGAAAAATAACAAAAAATAGTGAAACAATGAAAACAGGGATGCAAAACGACCATGAAGAGATGCTAAATGACTGAATATAGATGTAAAACCGTCATTAAAAGAGGCAAAATGACTAGAAATAAATGCAAAATCGTCACAAAATGATGAATAGTAAAGATGAACACATGTGGTCCCATCAGATCCTTTAAATGTGTTTATTTCTCAAAGATCTGTGACAGAAAATGTGCCAGAGTTGTTCTTACACTGACACCAGCATTGGAAATGCCTCTGATACTGCCTATAAAGATATCAGCGTAGCAGATATCACATCATTTAGCCCTGAAGAAATCTACTCTAAAGTAGTTTATACATGTTTTCTTCAGGCTCTAGGATTCAAACATGAACAGGAAGTGCAGAGGCCACAGCTTTGAGTGACTTCAGCACGTCTGCGCCCACAGGACATCACTAGTTTCTCACTCTGCTCTGCTTTGACCTGCGTCCGTTCTGACTCACTCTCTAACACACTTCACTGACTGCAGTGGGTTTATTACACTTTACTTTGTTACAGAGGCTTTTCCAGAGCTTCTCTATGGGGTTTAGATCCATGCTGGACATACAGAACAGTGGGCCCTCGTTAATCACCGGAGTTACGTTCTAAACATAACCAGCAACTAACAATGACCAAAAATAGATGCAAAATGATAACAAAAAGATGCAAAATGACTAAAAATAGATGCAAAATGACTAAAAAAAGATGCAAAATGACTAAAAATAGATGCAAAATGTCCAAAAATAGATGCAAAACCACCACAAAAAGATACAAAATGACAAAAAAAAGATGCAAAATGACAAAAAAAAGATGCAAAATGACTATAAATAGATGCAAAATGACTATAAATAGATGCAAAACCACCACAAGATGCAATATGACTTAAAATAGATGCAAAACGACTAAAAATAGATGCAAAACCACCACAAAAAGATGCAAAATTACTAAAAATAGATGCAAAACCACCACAAAAAGATGCAAAATGACTAAAAATAGATGCAAAACCACCACAAAAAGATGCAAAATGACTAAAAATAGATGCAAAACCACCACAAAAAGATGCAAAATGACTAAAAATAGATGCAAAACCACCACAAAAAGATGCAAAATGACTAAAAATAGATGCAAAACCACCACAAAAAGATGCAAAATGACTAAAAATAGATGCAAAACCACCACAAAAAGATGCAAAATGACTAAAAATAGATGCAAAACCACCACAAAAAGATGCAAAATGACTAAAAATAGATGCAAAACCACCAGGCTCATGGGGGAATTGTTGTGTCTCTGTAAATCATGAATAAGTCAGAGAGTGTGGTCTTTACCTTCTCCATATGTAAAGTGTCCTGAGAGAACTTTTGTTCTGACTTGGCACTGTAAATAAAACTAAATGGAGTTGAAACGTCTCCATCTAGTGGTGATTTTAAAGGCGTACACCCTCCAAGTAGAAAGTTCCTATTGGTGGAACACAAAGAGAGAGCCTTGGGCTTTTCTTCTGGCTGTGGTGAATGTGTCCTGATCCAAAGAGTCCAGGAAGTGCTCCTCCCCAAACAGTGATTTAAATAAAACCCTACTGCAAAATAAAGGATTTAAACATGTGAGTGATGAATATTGGAGATGACGCAGATTTACAATCCTGGACGGATTTTGTAGCTTCGTCATTTTGGGGAAAGAATTGTTGAAACAAATCTCAAATAATGACAAAAAACAATTTCACTGTCATCAAAGAAACAGATGATATAGTTTCTAATGCTGCAATGACAGAGGCCATTCTGCTGCCTGAGAATTACTTTAAGTGCTTTTATACTGAAGTTCACATTTGAATGCAGGACTTTTTGTTGCGGGCCGACTGACAGCTGCACCCTAAAGCAGAGGCAGGCAGGTTAGATAGGTGCGTCAAAAAGTTTATTTTAACAAAGGGGCTCCACAAGTTAAAGCAACAAGTGGCTGGCAAGGCATGCAGGGGAACTCAACCGCCAGAAGACGCTCAGGCAACGAGGCAAACTCAGGGCAAACTCGGGCAACGAGGCAGCTCAGGGCAAACTCAGGCAACGAGGCCGCTCAGGGCAAACTCGGGCAATGAGGCAGCTCAGGGCAAACTCGGGCAACGAGGCAGCTCGGGGCAAACTCGGGCAACGAGGCAGCTCGGGGCAAACTCGGGCAACGAGGCGGCTCGGGGCAAACTCGGGCAACGAGGCGGCTCGGGGCAAACTCGGGCAACGAGGCGGCTCGGGGCAAACTCGGGCAACGAGGCGGCTCGGGGCAAACTCGGGCAACGAGGCGGCTCGGGGCAAACTCGGGCAACGAGGCGGCTCGGGGCAAACTCGGGCAACGAGGCGGCTCGGGGCAAACTCGGGCAACGAGGCGGCTCGGAGCAAACTCGGGCAACGAGGCAGCTCGGGGCAAACTCGGGCAACGAGGCAGCTCGGGGCAAACTCGGGCAACGAGGCGGCTCGGGGCAAACTCGGGCAACGAGGCGGCTCGGGGCAAACTCGGGCAACGAGGCGGCTCGGGGCAAACTCGGGCAACGAGGCGGCTCGGGGCAAACTCGGGCAACGAGGCGGCTCGGGGCAAACTCGGGCAACGAGGCGGCTCGGGGCAAACTCGGGCAACGAGGCGGCTCGGGGCAAACTCAGGCAACGAGGCAGCTCGGAGCAAACTCGGGCAACGAGGCAGCTCGGAGCAAACTCGGGCAACGAGGCAGCTCGGGGCAAACTCGGGCAACGAGGCAGCTCGGGGCAAACTCGGGCAACGAGGCAGCTCGGGGCAAACTCGGGCAACGAGGCAGCTCGGGGCAAACTCAGGCAACGAGGCAGCTCGGGGCAAACTCAGGCAACGAGGCAGCTCGGGGCAAACTCAGGCAACGAGGCAGCTCGGGGCAAACTCAGGCAACGAGGCAGCTCGGGGCAAACTCGGGCAACGAGGCGGCTCAGGGCAAACTCGGGCAACGAGGCGGCTCAGGGCCAACTCGGGCAACAAGGCGGCTCAGGGCAAACTCAGGCAACGAGGCGGCTCAGGGCAAACTCGGGCAACGAGGCAGCTCAGGGCAAACTCAGGCAACGAGGCAGCTCAGGGCAAACTCGGGCAACGAGGCGGCTCAGGGCAAACTCAGGCAACGAGGCAGCTCAGGGCAAACTCAGGCAACGAGGCAGCTCAGGGCAAACTCGGGCAACGAGGCGGCTCAGGGCAAACTCGGGCAACGAGGCAGCTCAGGGCAAACTCAGGAACTCAGGCACAATGCAGGGAGGTACGAAGAACTGAGAAGGCTCACAAAGAAAAACATCAGCACTAGTTGGAAAGACTGCGGCAAAAACTCACTAGGAGAGGAAGGTCAGCTCTACAGACAAGATGGAAATCTCTGTGAGGGGAGCAGGGCCAAGACCAGGTGTGTATATAGAGGTGGTACTGAGTGAACGGCTGCAGGTGTGCCTCGTCAGCCCCGTCAGCCAAACCCTGCAGAGGGGGAGGAACAACAACACCAAGACCCAGAACCCTCACACTTTACATCTTTACAGTGTCACAGTGAAACTTTTACTCACAATAAAAGATAGAAATACTACTTCCACCAGAAAATACAGTTCTATACAATTCCAACAGGGCATCACTGTTTATTTATTCATAAACGGTGATTTATTTATTTTATTTTTGTTTGTCTTATTCCCAAATACTGTTTACGTTTTATTTGTTTGTGTTTTTATGTTTTAGAGTTTAACCTCTTCCTCTGAAAAGCAGTTTAATGTAAAATATATATTTAAATGTCTGCAAACACTTATCCAATGTAACCCTGTTTGATGCTGTTGTATACTGTTTTTAGTATTTATATCTAATAAAAACAAACAAAAACAAACATATAACCAGGTCATTTTGTTCAACAAACACAGAATCAAGACAGCTTCAAGTCCAAACTCTGTGTTTTCTAAATATTTCTGCTAAAATCCTGTTGAATAGAGTTTGAAGCAGATGAAAAGTCCATAAATCAAAGATCTGCACGACTCTTTGGTTCCTCAATGTGCTGTTTTCTGTACGCAGTGTGTTTCAACACATGAAGCAGGGATGTAGTGCAGGTTAAAGCACCTCAGCTCAGTTCATCTGCATTTTGAGTCAAGAAGATGTTTTAGTGTGATTAAAGAGCTTTAAAGTAAAAGTGCGTCGTTTCAAACATCAGTGCAAATGCAGTCAAAGCAGTAAAAGTGAAGCTTGAATCATTCTGGTCTGATTCATTCACGTCCTTCTGGATTCACAGTCGCAACAAATCACTGATGAAATGATGTTTGTTTAAATGAGGCTTGAAACGCTCGTTTGGCTCCAGATGATGTTGTGAAATTGAATCGTCTTCTCACAAATGCTTCAAAGAAGACGATTGAATTATTATAGAAGAGGTGAAATCATTCAGAGCCGCTGTCAGTCGGCAAGAGTCAGAGAAATACGGAGCCGCCCCCAAAGACTGAGCTGCCAACAAGTGTTTTATAACTAAACACAGACGTGTTTTCAGACGTGGAGCGGGTTTGAACCGAGGCTTTGTTGTCAACGAGGAAACAAAGTGGCGCTCCTCTTCCTGGAGTGAACACAGCTTGATAACCCCTCCCTCCTCCTCCTGCTCTGAAACACAGCCAGCTCCACCCTGAACTCCACTTATTTCCTTGTTCCCTCCCCTTCAGATCTACACTTTGAAAATGGGTGGAACCAACATGGTGGTGACGTGCAGGAGCTGACAGGCCCCACTCACTGCACACACACCTGTTGTTGAGATCAGAGCTCAGACTAGTTTCACTGCTGAGGAAGAGAAACGCACACAGGCGTTGGCACTGAGAGGTGAAATGGCGCAGAAAGGAGTTCAGCTGGACCGGGAAACCTTCTCTTGTTCCATCTGTCTGGATCTACTGAAGGACCCGGTGACTATTCCCTGTGGACACAGCTACTGCATGAACTGTATTAAAAGCTACTGGGATGAAGAGGAGGGGAAGAAAACACACAGCTGCCCTCAGTGCAGGCAGAGCTTCACACCGAGGCCTGCCCTGCTGAAAAACACCATGTTAGCAGTTTTAGTGGAGGAACTGAAGAAGACTGGACTCCAAGCTGCTCCTGATGATCACTGCTATGCTGGACCTGAGGATGTGGGATGTGATGTCTGCACTGGGAGGAAACTGAAGGCCCTCAAGTCCTGTCTCGTCTGTCTGGTCTCTTATTGTGAGGAACACCTGCAGCCTCATTACAACGTAGCTGCTTTAAAGAAACACAAGCTGGTGGAGCCCTCCAAGAAGCTGCAGGAGAACATCTGCTCTCGTCACGATGAGGTGATGAAGCTGTTCTGCCGTACCGATCAGCAGTGTATCTGCCACCTCTGCCTTGATGACGAACACAAAGGCCACGACACAGTCTCAGCTGCAGCAGAAAGGAGCCAGAGGCAGAGAGAGCTGGAGGGGAGTCGACTAAACATCCAGCAGAGGATCCAGGACAGAGAGAAAGATGTGAAGCTGCTTCAGCAGGAGGTGGAGGCCATCAACCGCTCTGCTGATAAAGCAGCGGAGGACAGCGAGAAGAGCTTCAGCCAGCTGATCCGTCTCATGGAGAAAAGACGCTCCGATGTGAAGCAGCAGGTCAGATCCCAGCAGGAAACTGAAGTGAGTCGAGTCAAAGAGCTTCAGGAGGAGCTGGAGCAGGAGATCACTGAGCTGAAGAGGAAAGACGCTGAGCTGGAACAACTCTCACACACAGAGGATCACAACCAGTTTCTCCACAGCTACACCTCACTGTCTCCACTCACTGAATCTACATCCAGCTTCAAGATCCGTCCTCTGAGACACTTTGAGGACGTGACGGCGGCTGTGTCAGAACTCACAGAGAAACTACAGGACGTCCTGAGAGAGAAATGGACAAACGTCTCACTGACTGTGACTGAAGTGGATGTTTTACTGTCAGATCCACGAGCAGAGCCCAAGACCAGAGCTGACTTCTTAAGATACTCACGTGAAATCACACTGGATCCAAACACAGCACACAAACATCTGTTATTATCTGAGGGGAACAGAAAAGCAACATACATGAGTGAAGAACAGTCTTATTCTGATCACACAGACAGATTCATTCATTATTATCCTCAGGTCCTGAGTAGAGAGAGTCTGACTGGACGTTGGTACTGGGAGGTGGAGTGGAGAGGAGGAGTTTCTGCAGCAGTCGCATACAAGAATATGAGCAGAACAGATGGATTTGGATTCAATGACAAATCTTGGATGTTATTTTATTACAACAACAGTTATGACTTTTATCACAACAAAGTCAAAACTCCCGTCTCAGGTCCTCGGTCCTCCAGAGTCGGAGTGTACCTGGATCACAGTGCAGGTGTTCTGTCCTTCTACAGCATCTCTGAAACCATGACTCTCCTCCACAGAGTCCAGACCACATTCACTCAGCCTCTCTATGCTGGACTTGGTATTTATTATGAAAACTCTGCTGCTGAGTTGTGTAAAGTCAAATAGTCAGAAGTCATTTAATGGTTAAATCCTCAAACTTATTTCGTCTCCACGTTTGTCGCTGAGAGCTGATTTTTCTTTCCACGTCTCGGCTGCACACAGATCAGCTGTCACTCACACGTTGTGGGCGGGACTTTGACGTCTTGTCATTAAGTTGTGGTGTAAATGTTTGAGTGTCTTTAGGTGGCGCTCCTTCCTGCGTGTGTTTAGCCACGGAGCCTATCACTGCTCATGGGGATGGAAAAGGAAACGTGTGTGTGCTCTAAATGTCTGATGAATATCTGATTCTATGGATGCATTTGTATGTTGTTGTTTCTTTGTTTGTCACACGTACGAATGAGGCTCTGGGATTGATGCTAAAGTGTAATAATCCAGATTATAATGAGGGAGGAAATCCTGATTCTTCTCTGTTCCACAGCTGAGATTCTGCTCAAACATGTTGATTGTGTGGATGAAGTGTTCCTGAAATCATTGAGTCATTTCACTTTACTGATGGGACGTGTGAACAAACTGAAGCTTTATCAAGAAATAAACGTCAACACACTCTTTTCTCCTCTTTGTTGTTTCAATAACATATAATCAGATAATGTTGGAATATAAACAGCTGCAAAAGAAACTAATGAAACATACTGTACAGTAATTATGCTCTTTCATTAGATATTTAATTAATAAATATAGACATCATTTAAAAATATGCCTATGAAATAAATAAATATGACTGCAAAATTAATCTTTAATTTAATAAATAAAATCCTGTTTAATTTCCCCTTTTATTCACTATTTATTCATTTTAATTATATTTTTAAATTATTTATTAATTCATTTATTTTAATAATGTAGTAGCAGATTTAATTAGATGTTATTGTGATAATTAATAAACATAATTGTTAAAGCTCATTAAACCAGATGTTCATGAATAAAGTGCTGAAATAAAAACATAAAAACAAAAAACAACACCCAGGTTTAATGTTTTGCTATTTCATTAATATTTAATAAATAAATATAGATATAAATAATTTAAAAATATGCCTATGAAATAAAAAAGATAATAAAAAGATGCAAAACCAGCACAAAAAGATGCAAAACCACCACAAATAGATGCAAAATGACTGAAAATAGATGCAAAACCAACACAAAAAGATGCAAAATGACTGAAAATAGATGCAAAACCACCACAAAAAGATGCAAAATGACTGAAAATAGATGCAAAACCATCACAAAAAGATGCAAAATGACTAAAAATAGATGCAAAACCACCACAAAAAGATGCAAAATGACTGAAAATAGATGCAAAACCATCACAAAAAGATGCAAAATGACTAAAAATAGATGCAAAACCACCACAAAAAGATGAAATATAGACGAAATATAAAAGCTTAGTAAGTTAGAAAGTTAAAGGGATGTTTTTTATGCTTTTAATTCTCTTAAAGACGTGGGAGCGGACAAATGTGCTGCTTGTGTCTGTAAGTTGGAAGCAGCCCTGTAAAGCTTCATCGGGCTCCTGTGACCATCTCCTCACAGTCCTGGTGCTCACAGGAAGCCGCTGGACTTGGGGCTGCAGGTGGATGAGGTTGTGGTCTGATCTTCCAAGAGGAGGAAGGGCAGTGGAGCTGTAAGCCTCCTTAACATTAGCATACAGCAGGTCCAGTGTCTTGTTTTCCCTGTTGGGACAGTCCACAAACTGCTTGAAAGTGGGCAGTGTTGCAGCCAGAGCGATGTGGTTGAAGTCCCCAGATATTGCAATGAATGCGTCTGGGTGCCGTGTCTGAAGTCCCGCGACGACGATGTGGATGACGTCACTTGCGCGCGCCGCGTTTGCAGTCGGAGGTATGTAAACAGCCAGGACCATCACGTGTGAAAACTCCCTCGGCAGGTAGTAAGGCCTCAGACTCACGGCGAGCAGCTCAATGTCCGGGCTACACACACGCTCCTTTACAGTCACGTGTCCATGATGACACCACTTGTTGTTAATAAGAATAGCAAGTCCCCCACCTTTCCTCTTGCCACTCTCACGGTGACTCCTGTCCGCCAGAACAGTCTGAAAGCCGTCCACAGTTACGCTCGAGTCCGGGATGTCCTCGTGGAGCCACGTCTCCGTGAAACACAGCACGCTGCTCACACGATACATCCACTGAGTCTTCACCAGGCCCGCCAGCTCGTCCATCTTATTAGCCAGCGACCTCACGTTCCCCATGGTGATGGAAGGGAGAGATGGTTTATATCTCCTCTTCTTTTCCCGGTGTTTACGTCCAGCCTTACATCCCCTGTACTTTCTCCTCAGTTCTGTGGGGATTTCAGGCCTCTCCCGCATTAGCGCCGTTGGTGTTAGCGACAACAGCTGTTCACAGGTGTAAACAATGGAGCCGCCGCATTGTTGCGTCCAGACGGAGACGCGGTCGGCAAAAAGTCCCAAGAATGAGACAAACGGACAAAAAACATGTAAGAAAGTTCACGAACATAGTTGGCTAAGGTTAGCACGACGACTTACAGGGAAAAGCACCAATAAAACGACAGTAAATAAGATAAACATGAATATTCAGACATCCGTTCGTTACGTCTGCGTTTGGTTTATAATTTGATATTTGGATTTTTGTTGTTTTCAACACTTGCATACATCAGATAAGCCATCGACTATTAACAGAGAAATCCTGGAGAGACGCTAACAGCTGGATGTGGCTAACAGTGATTAGCTCGGGGCAGCACGGTGAAGGCATTCAAAGGTCTTTTTTAACCACTAATGCTGCTGAAAATAACAGCAAACCTCTGCAGCAGCATGAGAAGAGTCCCTACACACAAAACAAAGCACCAACAGCGTAGTTAGTGAAGCCAGAGTTTATTAAAAGAGTGTTTTAAAGACTTACCTACTGGCCCCTGTACCAGCTCCTCTCATAGTAAAGCCCATTCAAGTGGATTAGCAAAGTCAATCCCAAAGGAAGGAGAACAGAGGGAAGGGGAGATGGGGCTTCATTCACAGAGTTTCAGGCCAGAAAATAGGAGCAACATCAACCGCCGTGTGGACACGAGCGGAGGGAGAAACCGTGAGATTTGGAGCCACTTGGACATCCAGTGGAGAGTGAGAGCGAGAAAGAATTCAAGGTTTCAAACGGTGACAGATGAACTGCAATGACGGCTAGAGCATCACAGCAAAGAAAGAGAGAGAAGAGAGCAACAAACATGCTGCTTAATATTCTTTTATTCCATGCTGAACATACAGAACAGTGGGCCCTCGTTAATCACCGGAGTTACGTTCTAAACATAACCAGCAACAAACAATGACCAAAAATAGATGCAAAATGAGCACAAAAAGATGCAAAATGACTAAAATTAGATGCAAAACCAGCACAAAAAGATGCAAAATGACTAAAAAAGATGCAAAACCACCACAAAAAGATGCAAAATTACTAAAAAAAGATGAAAAATTACTAAAAATAGATGCAAAACCACCACAAGATGCAAAATGACTTAAAATAGATGAAAAAACATCACAAAAAGATGCAAAATAACTAAAAAAAGATGCAAAATGACTAAAAATAGATGCAAAATGAGCACAAAAAGATGCAAAAAGACTAAAATTAGATGCAAAATAACTAAAAAAAGATGCAAAATGACTAAAAAAAGATGCAAAACCACCACAAAAGATGCAAAATGACTAAAAATAGATGCAATGAGAGAAACCTCAGTGTTAATACAGGTGATATGGATTCATGTGAGGAGCTACAGAAGCAGGTCAGCAAATCAATAAAACTTGCCAAGCAGCAAAATAAGGACAGGGTGGAGAACCTGTTCAGCACTGGCAGCGCACGCCCTGCATGGGAGGGGTTGAATTCCTGGCTGGGGACGCAGCCTCATAAGACAAACATCTCCTTAGATATGAAGTCTGATTACCACCTGGCAAATGAACTAAATATGTATTCAAACCGTTTCAGTGACCATGATTTTAGCCATGAACATTTTGAGTCAAGAAGATGTTTTAGTGTGATTAAAGAGCTTTAAAGTAAAAGTGCGTCGTTTCAAACATCAGTGCAAATGCAGTCAAAGCAGTAAAAGTGAAGCTTGAATCATTCTGGTCTGATTCATTCACATCCTTCTGGATTCACAGTCGCAACAAATAACTGATGAAATGATGTTTGTTTAAATGAGGCTTGAAACGCTCGTTTGGCTCCAGATGATGTTGTGAAATTGAATCGTCTTCTCACAAACGCTTCAAAGAAGACGATTGAATTATTATAGAAGAGGTGAAATCATTCAGAGCCGCTGTCAGTCGCCAAGAGTCAGAGAAATACGGAGCCGTCCCCAAAGACTGAGCTGCCAACAAGTGTTTTATAACTAAACACCGACGTGTTTTCAGACGTGGAGCGGGTTTGAACCGAGGCTTTGTTGTAAACGAGGAAACAAAGTGGCGCTCCTCTTCCTGGAGTGAACACAGCTTGATAACCCCTCCCTCCTCCTCCTGCTCTGAAACACAGCCAGCTCCACCCTGAACTCAACTTATTTCCTTGTTCCCTCCCCTTTAGATCTACACTTTGAAAAAGGGTGGAACCAACATGGTGGTGACGTGCAGGAGCTGACAGAGCCCCACTCACTGCACACACACCTGTTGTTGAGATCAGAGCTCAGACTAGTTTCACTGCTGAGGAAGAGAAACTCACACAGGCGTTGGCACTGAGAGGTGAAATGGCGCAGAAAGGAGTTCAGCTGGACCGGGAAACCTTCTCTTGTTCCATCTGTCTGGATCTACTGAAGGACCCGGTGACTATTCCCTGTGGACACAGCTACTGCATGAACTGTATTAAAAGCTACTGGGATGAAGAGGAGGGGAAGAAAACACACAGCTGCCCTCAGTGCAGGCAGAGCTTCACACCGAGGCCTGCCCTGCTGAAAAACACCATGTTAGCAGTTTTAGTGGAGGAACTGAAGAAGACTGGACTCCAAGCTGCTCCTGATGATCACTGCTATGCTGGACCTGAGGATGTGGGATGTGATTTCTGCACTGGGAGGAAACTGAAAGCCCTCAAGTCCTGTCTCGTCTGTCTGGTCTCTTATTGTGAGAAACACCTGCAGCCTCATTACAACGTAGCTGCTTTAAAGAAACACAAGCTGGTGGAGCCCTCCAAGAAGCTGCAGGAGAACATCTGCTCTCGTCACGATGAGGTGATGAAGATGTTCTGCCGTACCGATCAGAAGTGTATCTGCTACCTCTGCCTTGATGACGAACACAAAGGCCACGACACAGTCTCAGCTGCAGCAGAAAGGAGCGAGAGGCAGAGAGAGCTGGAGGGGAGTCGACTAAACATCCAGCAGAGGATCCAGGACAGAGAGAAAGATGTGAAGCTGCTTCAGCAGCAGGTGGAGGCCATCAACCGCTCTGCTGATAAAGCAGCGGAGGACAGCGAGAAGAGCTTCAGCCAGCTGATCCGTCTCATGGAGAAAAGACTCTCCGATGTGAAGCAGCAGGTCAGATCCCAGCAGGAAACTGAAGTGAGTCGAGTCAAAGAGCTTCAGGAGGAGCTGGAGCAGGAGATCACTGAGCTGAAGAGGAAAGACGCTGAGCTGGAACAACTCTCACACACAGAGGATCACAACCAGTTTCTCCACAGCTACACCTCACTGTCTCCACTCACTGAATCTACATCCAGCTTCAAGATCCGTCCTCTGAGACACTTTGAGGACGTGACGGCGGCTGTGTCAGAAGTCACAGAGAAACTACAGGACGTCCTGAGAGAGAAATGGACAAACGTCTCACTGACTGGGACTGAAGTGGATGTTTTACTGTCAGATCCACGAGCAGAGCCCAAGACCAGAGCTGACTTCTTAAGATACTCACGTGAAATCACACTGGATCCAAACACAGCACACAAACGTCTGTTATTATCTGAGGGGAACAGAAAAGCAACATGCATGAGTGAAGAACAGTCTTATTCTGATCACACAGACAGATTCAGTCATTGTCATCCTCAGGTCCTGAGTAGAGAGAGTCTGACTGGACGTTGGTACTGGGAGGTGGAGTGGAGAGGAGCAGTTTCTGTAGCAGTCGCATACAAGAATATGAGCAGAGCAGATGCATTTGGATTCAATGACAAATCTTGGAGGTTATATTGTTACAACAACAGTTATAACTTTTATCACAACAGAGTCAAAACTCCCGTCTCAGGTCCTCGGTCCTCCAGAGTCGGAGTGTACCTGGACCACAGTGCAGGTGTTCTGTCCTTCTACAGCGTCTCTGAAACCATGACTCTCCTCCACAGAGTCCAGACCACATTCACTCAGCCTCTCTATGCTGGACTTGGTCCTTATGATGTAAACTCTGCTGCTGAGTTGTGTAAAGTCAAATAGTCAGAAGTCATTTAATGGTTAAATCCTCAAACTTATTTCGTCTCCACGTTTGTCGCTGAGAGCTGATTTTTCTTTCCACGTCTCGGCTGCACACAGATCAGCTGTCACTCACACGTTGTGGGCGGGACTTTGACGTCTTGTCATTAAGTTGTGGTGTAAATGTTTGAGTGTCTTTAGGTGGCGCTCCTTCCTGCGTGTGTTTAGCCACGGAGCCTATCACTGCTCATGGGGATGGAAAAGGAAACGTGTGTGTGCTCTAAATGTCTGATGAATATCTGATTCTATGGATGCATTTGTATGTTGTTGTTTCTTTGTTTGTCACACGTACGAATGAGGCTCTGGGATTGATGCTAAAGTGTAATAATCCAGATTATAATGAGGGAGGAAATCCTGATTCTTCTCTGTTCCACAGCTGAGATTCTGCTCAAACATGTTGATTGTGTGGATGAAGTGTTCCTGAAATCATTGAGTCATTTCACTTTACTGATGGGACGTGTGAACAAACTGAAGCTTTATCAAGAAATAAACGTCAACACACTCTTTTCTCCTCTTTGTTGTTTCAATAACATATAATCAGATAATGTTGGAATATAAACAGCTGCAAAAGAAACTAATGAAACATACTGTACAGTAATTATGCTCTTTCATTAGATATTTAATAAATAAATATAGACATCATTTAAAAATATGCCTATGAAATAAAAAAAGATAATAAAAAGATGCAAAATGACTAAAAATAGATGCAAAACCATCACAAAAAGATGCAAAATGAATAAAAATAAATGCAAAACCACCACAAAAAGATGCAAAATGACTAAATATAGATGCAAAACCACCACAAAAAGATGCAAAATGACTAAAAATAGATGCAAAACCACAAAAAGATTCAAAATGTCTAAAAATAGATGCAAAACCACCACAAAAAGATGCCAAATGACTAAAAATAGATGCAAATCCACCTCAAGAAGATGCAAAATGACTAAAAATAGATGCAAAACCACCAAAAAAGATGCAAAATGACTAAAAATAGATGCAAAACCACCAAAAAAGATGCAAAATGACTAAAAATAAATGCAAAACCACCACAAAAAGATGCATAATGACTAAAAATAGATGCAAAACAATCACAGAAAGATGCAAAATGACTAAAAATAGATGCAAAACCACCACAAAAAGATGTGAAATGACTAAAAATAGATGCAAATCCACCTCAAGAAGATGCAAAATGACTAAAAATAGATGCAAAACCACCACAAAAAGATACAAAATGACTAAAAATAGATGCAAAACCACCACAAAAAGATGCAAAATGACTAAAATAGATGCAAAATGTCACAAAAAGATGCAAAATGACTAAAAATAGATGCAAAACCACCACAAAAAGATGCAAAATGACTTAAAATAGATGCAAATTTGAGGCGCTTTCATCTTCTTACACATCAGAGTAATATTTCACTTGTTTTACTTCACTGCATTTATTTAAAGCGCTGTAGTAACTTTTCAAATGAAGATGAGCGTCATTAAAGTTGACATGTTAACACATCAATAAAAACACGGTGTAACAGTCACAGGAGCAGGATGAGCACCTTTACTTTGACACTTGAAGCACGTTCTGTTGCTAATGTTGTAAACAGCAGCAGCAGCAGCAGCAGCAGAGGTCACGTTATAACCGTCACTTTCACTTCCCCGTCACTTTCCTCCGCAGCGTTTCTGAGAACTGTGAAAAAGTCTTTCACATTAAATCTGTGTGTGCTTCAGAATTCTGGCTCTAAGATCAAACACGAGTTCATGAGGAAACAACAGGAAGTGACGTTACAAAGAAGCTTTTTCCTGATCTGTGAGCTTCAGGAAGTCCCGTTATTAGATGTGTTGATATTAGGGCGTCCATTGTTTCAAGGATGTCATTCTAAATGAATAACACATTTTCTTATCAGCTCTAAATGAACACAGAACAGATGAAGGATTCATCAGTCCATGAATCTGTCCGTTGGCCATTTGGGCTTCAGGAAACTGTGGACATTTATAGAACAAGGACGGATTACAGAACGGACCTATCAGGATGCTGAATGACCACAAGTGCACACAAAACAACCAGAAACGACCACAGAGAGACAAAAAATGACTACAGGGATGCAAAACGACCACGAAGAGATGCTAAATGACTGAAAAAAGATGCAAAATGACCACGAAGAGATGCTAAATGACTGAAAACAGATGCAAAATGACCAGAAAGATGCAAAATTACTAAAAATAGATGCAAAACCACCACAAAAAGATGCAAAATGACTAAAAATAGATGCAAAACCACTACAAACGGATGCAAAATGACTAAAAATAGATGCAAAACCACCACAAATAGATGCAAAATGACTAAAAATAGATACAAAACCACCACAAAAAGATGCAAAATGACTAAAAATAGATGCAAAACTACCACAAAAAGATGCAAAATTACTTAAAATAGATGCAAAACCACCACAAAAAGATGCAAAATGACTCAAAATAGATGCAAAACCACCACAAAAAGATGCAAAATGTCACAAAAAGATGCAAAATGACTAAAAATAGATGCAAAACCACCACAAAAAGATGCAAAATGACTAAAAATAGATGCAAAACAATCACAAAAAGATTCAAAATGACTAAAAATAGATGCAAAACCACCACAAAAAGATGCAAAATTACTAAAAATAGATGCAAAACCACCACAAAAAGATGCAAAATGACTAAAAATAGATGCAAAACCACCACAAAAAGATGCAAAATGACTAAAAATAGATGCAAAACCACCACAAAAAGATGCAAAATGACTAAAAATAGATGCAAAAAGATGCAAAATGACTAAAAATAGATGCAAAAAGATGCAAAATGACTAAAAATAGATGCAAAACCACCACAAAGATGCAAAATGACTAAAAATAGATACAAAACCACCACAAAAAGATGCAAAATGACTAAAAATAGATGCAAAACCACCACAAAAAGATGCAAAATGACTCAAAATAGATGCAAAACCACCACAAAAAGATGCAAAATTACTAAAAATAGATGCAAAACCACCACAAAAAGATGCACAATTACTAAAAATAGATGCAAAACCACCACAAAAAGATGCAAAATGACTAAAAATAGATGCAAAACCACTACAAAAAGATGCAAAATGACTAAAAATAGATGCAAAAAGATGCAAAATGACTAAAAATAGATGCAAAACCACCACAAAAAGATGCAAAATGACTAAAAATAGATGCAAAAAGATGCAAAATGACTAAAAATAGATGCAAAACCACCACAAAAAGATGCAAAATGACTAAAAATAGATGCAAAACCACTACAAAAAGTTGCAAAATGACTAAAAATAGATGCAAAACCACCACAAAATGATGCAAAATGACTAAAAACAGATGAAAAAACCACCACAAAAAGATGCAAAATGACTTAAAATAGATGCAAAACCACCACAAAAAGATGCAAAATGACTAAAAATAGATGCAAAACCACCACAAAAAGATGCAAAATGACTAAAAATAGATGCAAAACCACCACAAAAAGATGCAAAATGACTAAAAATAGATGCAAAATGTCACAAAAAGATGCAAAATGACAAAAAATAGATGCAAATTTGAGGCGCTTTCATCTTCTTACACATCAGAGTAATATTTCACTTATTTGACTTCACTGCATTTATTTAAAGAGCTTTAGTAACTTTTCAAATGAAGATGAGCGTCATTAAAGTTGACATGTTAACACATCAATAAAAACACGGTGTAACAGTCACAGGAGCAGGATGAGCACCTTTACTTTGACACTTGAAGCACGTTCTGTTGCTAATGTTGTAAACAGCAGCAGCAGCAGCAGCAGCAGAGGTCACGTTATAACCGTCACTTTCACTTCCCCGTCACTTTCCTCCGCAGCGTTTCTGAGAACTGTGAAAAAGTCTTTCACATTAAATCTGTGTGTGCTTCAGAATTCTGGCTCTGAGATCAAACACGAGTTCATGAGGAAACAACAGGAAGTGACGTTACAAAGAAGCTTTTTTCCTGATCTGTGAGCTTCAGGAAGTCCCGTTATTAGATGTGTTGATATTAGGGCGTCCATTGTTTCAAGGATGTCATTCTAAATGAATAACACATTTTCTTATCTGCTCTAAATGAACACAGAACAGATGAAGGATTTATCAGTCCATGAATCTGTCCGTTGGCCATTTGGGCTTCAGGAAACTGTGGACATTTATAGAACAAGGACGGATTACAGAACGGACCTATCAGGATGCTGAATGACCACAAGTGCACACAAAACAACCAGAAACGACCACAGAGAGACAAAAAATGACTACAGGGATGCAAAACCACCACGAAGAGATGCTAAATGACTGAAAATAGATGCAAAACCACCACGAAGAGATGCAAAATGACTAAAAACAGATGCAAAACCACCACGAAGAGATGCTAAATGACTGAAAATAGATGCAAAACCACCACGAAGAGATGCTAATTGATTAAAAATAGATGCAAAACCACCAAAAAAAGATGCTAAATGACTGAAAATAGATGCAAAACCACCACAAAAAGATGCAAAATGACTAAAAATAGATGCAAAACCAACACAAAAAGATGCAAAATGACTAAAAATAGATGCAAAACCACCAAAGAAGAGGAAAAATGACCAAAAATAGATGCAAAATGAGTTAAAATAGATACAAAACCACCAAAAGAAGATGCAAAATGACTAAAATTGATGCAAAACCAACACACAAAGATGCAAAATGACTAAAAATAGATGCAAAACCACCACAGAAGATGCAAAATGACTTAAAATAGATGCAAAACCAACACAAAAAGATGCAAAATGACTAAAAATAGATGCAAAACCACCACAAAAAGATGCAAAATGACTAAAAATAGATGCAAAACCACTACAAAAAGATGCAAAATTACTAAAAATAGATGCAAAACCACCACAAAAACATGCAAAATGTCTAAAAATAGATGCAAAACCACCACAAGAAGATGCAAAATGACTAAAAATAGATGCAAAACCACCACAAAAAGATGCAAAATTACTAAAAATAGATGCAAAACCACCACAAGAAGATGCAAAATGACTAAAAATAGATGCAAAACCACCACAAAAAGATGCTAAATGACTAAAAATAGATGCAAAACCACCACAAAAAGATGCATTAACCAGCTCTAACTGGGGGATCCCGAGGCGTTCCCAGGCCAGTGTGGAGATCTAATCTCTCCACCTGGTCCTGGGTCTTCCCCGAGGCCTCCTCCCAGCTGGACGTGCCTGGAACACCTCCCTAGGGAGGCGCCCAGGGTTCATCCGTACCAGATGATCCTGAACCACCTCAACTGGCTCCTTTCAACGCAAAGGAGCAGCGGCTCTACTCCGAGTTCCTCACGGATGCTGAACTTCTCCCCCTCTCTCTAAGGGAGACTCCAGACCCCCTCCTGAGGAAACACATTTCAGACGCTTGGACCTGGACCTGGTTCTTTGGGTCCTGCCCCAGCTTTCATGACCACAGCTCTCTATGTCAATCAGAACTGGTGTAGAGACGTGATGGTCAGGGAGAGTCTTTGTTCCCCGGACCTTGACCTTCTCTCTGTTTAGCTTTGGCCCTTTTGTTTACCAAGGGAATTCACTCAGTTGTTTGTCACACTGGTAAATATTCACCCCAAAGCTAATATGGATAATGCTGTTGGGGCTATCACTCGCACAGGGCTACAGCTACAAGCTCTATCGCCAGACGCTCCTAGCTTCATTATGGGTGACTTTAATAACTGTAAACCAGGGAAACACCTGGGGAACTTTTACCAGTATGTGACATGTGCGACTAGACTTACTAAGTGCCTGGATCTGTGTTATGGTTCCAGAAAAGGGGCTTATAAGTCCCTCCGGAGAGCTTCACTGGGTGCGTCAGACCACAACACTGTTTATTTGGTCCCGTCCTACAAACCGGTCCTGAAGAGACACAAACCGGAATGAAGATTAGTTCAGTTCAGTTCAGTTCAGTTTATTTTCAGACATTTCAGACAAAGACATTTCATGACAAACACAAAAAATAAATGTATAAGGTCTGAAAAAAGGGAACAGGCAGAAGCTAAAGCTGATAACGCCGGCCCTTTAAAACACATAAACGTAGGTCGCTGCTACACACAGGTCAGAAAGAAAATGTATAATAATGAATTTATTGCTGCTGTCAGCGAAACACAATCAACATATGTTTGAATCATGTTCCTCTTGAGCACAGTTTTAAAGTCAATTAATGTTCTGCAGTCTTTTAAATCTACGGCCGAATCATCCAAACATTCACTCCAACAACAGAAACACATGTTTGCGTTTGTTCTAACACTGGGCTTTTTTAGCACGTCTCGCCCTCTCAGCAGATCGGTACTCTCCCTTTCCTGGAACAGGCTCTGGATCAAAATGGGGAATTGATTATTCTTTATTTTAAACATAAATTGTGCCGTTCGAAAGTAAACTAAGTCCTTGAATTTCAAGGCTTTTTTTCCGGATGAAAAGTGTATTTGTGTGTTCCCTATATCCAGCTTTATTTATAAGTGGCATTGCCCTTTTTTGGATCAAACTGACTGGTTTGGTGTTAGTTTGGTATGTGTGTCCCCACACCTCCAGACCATAGGTCATGTAGATTAGTTCCGGTCTGGACGGAGGAGTGTGAAAGAACTTCTCTGGAGTCCTCAGTGTTTCTCAAATCATGTCTTTACTAAATACTGCATGCATACAGGAGAGACATCATACCAACAGCCGGGTCTCCAACCATCTCTCTGCCTGTCTTCAAGTCACTTCAACATTTATACAGTTACATCAAAGCTCCTTACAGACACAAGGACATCAAAGTAACCAAAAACACCCTACCCAATGTTTATGACCCCAGTGGATGTTATCAGTGTTTTACGACCACCCAATGTCACCATTTGCAAACCCCCTGTGACTCCTATCCACAACCCCCCCAGCAGTCATTCACAGCTTGACTATTATGGGATTTACATCATAAATAAAGAGTTACAAAAAAAAGTTAGGTCCATCTTTGGTTATTTCTCACAGGAGTCTATCGGACGTCTCCAGGATTGTTACGATTGCACGGACTGGGACTTGTTCAAAAAGTCGTGGATGAAATGACTGAGACCGTCTCTGATTATGTTACATTTTGTGAGGAGCTATGTATCCATAAAAAATCAATCTCCATTTCCCCTAACAATCAGCCATGGGTCTCAAAATCAGTCAAAAACGCTATCAACAAGAGAAACATCAGTGTTAATACGATATGGATTCATGTGAGGAGCTACAGAAGCAGGTCAGCAAATCAATAAAACTTGCCAAGCAGCAAAATAAGGACAGGGTGGAGAACCTGTTCAGCACTGGCAGCGCACGCCCTGCATGGGAGGTGTTGAATTCCTGGCTGGGGACGCAGCCTCATAAGACGAACATCTCCTTAGATATGAAGTCTGATTACCACCTGGCAAATGAACTAAATATGTATTCAAACCGTTTGAATGACCATGATTTTAGCCATGAACATTTTGAGTCAAGAAGATGTTTTAGTGCGATTAAAGAGCTTTAAAGTAAAAGTGCGTCGTTTCAAACATCAGTGCAAATGCAGTCAAAGCAGTCAAAGTGAAGCTTGAATCATTTTGGTCTGATTCATTCACGTCCTTCTGGATTCACAGTCGCAACAAATCACTGATGAAATGATGTTTGTTTAAATGAGGCTTGAAACGCTCGTTTGGCTCCAGATGATGTTGTGAAATTGAATCGTCTTCTCACAAACGCTTCAAAGAAGACGATTGAATTATTATAGAAGAGGTGAAATCATTCAGAGCCGCTGTCAGTCGGCAAGAGTCAGAGAAATACGGAGCCGCCCCCAAAGACTGAGCTGCCAACAAGTGTTTTATAACTAAACACCGACGTGTTTTCAGACGTGGAGCGGGTTTGAACCGAGGCTTTGTTGTCAACGAGGAAACAAAGTGGCGCTCCTCTTCCTGGAGTGAACACAGCTTGATAACCCCTCCCTCCTCCTCCTGCTCTGAAACACAGCCAGCTCCACCCTGAACTCCACTTATTTCCTTGTTCCCTCCCCTTCAGATCTACACTTTGAAAATGGGTGGAACCAACATGGTGGTGACGTGCAGGAGCTGACAGGCCCCACTCACTGCACACACACCTGTTGTTGAGATCAGAGCTCAGACTAGTTTCACTGCTGAGGAAGAGAAACTCACACAGGCGTTGGCACTGAGAGGTGAAATGGCGCAGAAAGGAGTTCAGCTGGACCGGGAAACCTTCTCTTGTTCCATCTGTCTGGATCTACTGAAGGACCCGGTGACTATTCCCTGTGGACACAGCTACTGCATGAACTGTATTAAAAGCCACTGGGATGAAGAGGAGGGGAAGAAAACACACAGCTGCCCTCAGTGCAGGCAGAGCTTCACACCGAGGCCTGCCCTGCTGAAAAGCACCATGTTAGCAGTTTTAGTGGAGGAACTGAAGAAGACTGGACTCCAAGCTGCTCCTGATGATCACTGCTATGCTGGACCTGAGGATGTGGGATGTGATTTCTGCACTGGGAGGAAACTGAAGGCCCTCAAGTCCTGTCTCTTCTGTCTGGCCTCTTATTGTGAGAAACACCTGCAGCCTCATTTTGACTCAGCCACATTCAAGAAACACAAGCTGGTGGAGCCCTCCAAGAAGCTGCAGGAGAACATCTGCTCTCGTCACGATGAGGTGATGAAGATGTTCTGCCGTACTGATCAGCAGTGTATCTGTCTTGTGTGCGTTATGGACGAACACAAAGGCCACGACACAGTCTCAGCTGCAGCAGAAAGGAGCCAGAGGCAGAGAGAGCTGGAGGGGAGTCGGCTAAACATCCAGCAGAGGATCCAGGACAGAGAGAAAGATGTGAAGCTGCTTCAGCAGGAGGTGGAGGCCATCAACCGCTCTGCTGATAAAGCAGCGGACGACAGCGAGAAGAGCTTCAGCGAGCTGATCCGTCTCATGGAGAAAAGACGCTCCGATGTGAAGCAGCAGGTCAGATCCCAGCAGGAAACTGAAGTGAGTCGAGTCAAAGAGCTTCAGGAGGAGCTGGAGCAGGAGATCACTGAGCTGAAGAGGAAAGACGCTGAGCTGGAACAACTCTCACACACAGAGGATCACAACCAGTTTCTCCACAGCTACACCTCACTGTCCCCACTCACTGAATCTACATCCAGCTTCAAGATCCGTCCTCTGAGACACTTTGAGGACGTGACGGCGGCTGTGTCAGAAGTCACAGAGAAACTACAGGACGTCCTGAGAGAGAAATGGACAAACGTCTCACTGACTGGGACTGAAGTGGATGTTTTACTGTCAGATCCACGAGCAGAGCCCAAGACCAGAGCTGACTTCTTAAGATACTCACGTGAAATCACACTGGATCCAAACACAGCACACAAACATCTGTTATTATCTGAGGGGAACAGAAAAGCAACATACATGAGTGAAGAACAGTCTTATTCTGATCACACAGACAGATTCATTGTTTATCCTCAGGTCCTGAGTAGAGAGAGTCTGACTGGACGTTGGTACTGGGAGGTGGAGTGGAGAGGAACAGTTTCTGTAGCAGTCGCATACAAGAATATGAGCAGAGCAGGTGGATTTGGAAAGAATGACAAATCTTGGAGGTTATATTGTAACATCAACAGTTATTACTTTTATCACAACAACGTCAAAACTCCCGTCTCAGGTCCTCGGTCCTCCAGAGTCGGAGTGTACCTGGATCACAGTGCAGGTGTTCTGTCCTTCTACAGCGTCTCTGAAACCATGACTCTCCTCCACAGAGTCCAGACCACATTCACTCAGCCTCTCTATGCTGGACTTTATATTTATGTAAACTCTGCTGCTGAGTTGTGTAAAGTCAAATAGACAGAAGTCATTTAATGGTTAAATCCTCAAACTTATTTCGTCTCCACGTTTGTCGCTGAGAGCTGATTTTTCTTTCCACGTCTCGGCTGCACACAGATCAGCTGTCACTCACACGTTGTGGGCGGGACTTTGACGTCTTGTCATTAAGTTGTGGTGTAAATGTTTGAGTGTCTTTAGGTGGCGCTCCTTCCTGCGTGTGTTTAGCCACGGAGCCTATCACTGCTCATGGGGATGGAAAAGGAAACGTGTGTGTGCTCTAAATGTCTGATGAATATCTGATTCTATGGATGCATTTGTATGTTGTTGTTTCTTTGTTTGTCACACGTACGAATGAGGCTCTGGGATTGATGCTAAAGTGTAATAATCCAGATTATAATGAGGGAGGAAATCCTGATTCTTCTCTGTTCCACAGCTGAGATTCTGCTCAAACATGTTGATTGTGTGGATGAAGTGTTCCTGAAATCATTGAGTCATTTCACTTTACTGATGGGACGTGTGAACAAACTGAAGCTTTATCAAGAAATAAACGTCAACACACTCTTTTCTCCTCTTTGTTGTTTCAATAACATATAATCAGATAATGTTGGAATATAAACAGCTGCAAAAGAAACTAATGAAACATACTGTACAGTAATTATGCTCTTTCATTAGATATTTAATAAATAAATATAGACATCATTTAAAAATATGCCTATGAAATAAATAAATATGACTGCAAAATTAATCTTTAATTAAATAAATAAAATCCTGTTTAATTTCCCCTTTTATTCACTAATTATTTATTTTAATAATATTTTTAAATTATTTATCAATTAATTTATTTTATAATGTAGCAGATGAAATTAGATGTTATTGTGCTAATTAATAAACATAATTGTTAAAGCTCATTAAACCAGATGTTCATGAATAAAGTGCTGAAATAAAAATAATAAAAAATATTCAATAAATAAATAAAGATATATATAATTTAAAATTATGCCTATGAAATAAAAAAGATAATAAATAGATGCAAAACCACCACAAAAGATGCAAAATGACTAAAAATAGATGCAAAACCACCACAAAAAGTTGCAAAATGTCTAAAAATAGATGCAAAACCACCATAAAAAGATACAAAATGACTAAAAATAGATGCAAAACCACCACAAAAAGATGCAAAATGACTAAAAATAGATGCAAAACCAGCACAAAAAGATGCAAAACAACTAAAAATAGATGCAAAACCACCACAAAAAGATGCAAAATGACTAAAAATAGATGCAAAACCACCACAAAAAGATGCAAAATGTGTAAAAATAGATGCAAAACCACCACAAAAAGATGCAAAATGTGTAAAAATAGATGCAAAACCACCACAAAAAGATGCAAAATGACTATAAATAGATGCAAAACCACCACAAAAAGATGCAAAATGACTAAAAATAGATGTCCAGACCACAGAGAGCGCTGCACTTCATTCACTTCCCCAGTGAAGTGTTTGTCATAAACTCACTCTTAGTGACTCATTACAAACTCATGCTGCCTTCAGGTGCTCTGGAAAAGACGGTTCTTTCCTCTTGTGACCTGGAAATGACCAGTGCGTTGTGTTCAAGTGCGTTTGTTGTGGTAGTGAAATGAAAGATGGCGGAGCCACAGATCCTGACCTGTTACTTTGGGAAAAGCATTTGAAACTAATTCATCAGCTGCAGCAAAAAGAGGATTGATCCAAACCAAAGCAGTAAATAATGTGCTGTATTTTTATAGATCATGAAGAGTCGACTTCTGAAAGGACCAGAGAGAAAGCTCATGTTCCTGTTTTAGCTGCAGGACCTTGTTCTACACTAATCTGCAGCACATCATCTTCCCTTCCAGCTCCAAAACAGCGCTGTTGTAATAAAGTAGACTCTTGCGTTGTGCTCCGCCATGTTGAAAAGGTCAAGGTCATCTCTGCAACTGGTGTATCAAAGTCTTCTACGAGCATCCCAGTGGAAATGACCACATGAGGGGGTATTCATGTGCAATTTTCCCTTCAGCTTTTGGTATTTCACATGTTCCCATAGGACGTGAAGGCTCCAGTAGAGTCCAGCTTAAGGAAAAGATCTGGGTACGTCTTCTGTAGGAATGACGTCGCCTCACTTGGCCTGACGCTTGACGCACGCGGTTACATAAGGACCTGTGGGCTGATCGTCTGGAGCGTTTCTCTTCACGCAGGTAATGTGAGCGCGTCACTCAGGAGATGTGCAGAGGACGAGAAGTGTTCAGGAAACATTCCTGTCATATTCCAGCCTGTCGAGCCTGAAACGCAGCATGCTTCAGGCGTGTCTGAAGGAAGGCTGAGAGCACGCCAGCTGCTGTTTGAACACATGGTTTCATTTGCTCTTCTTAGTGACAGGAAGTAGATATGAGTTGGTCCTGGGAAGCTGTGACATTACCTGTGACTTCAACCAATGAAACACACACATGCTGTACGTTCACAACCTTAAACCCACTTTTCTCCCTGAGGTCAGAAAGCCTGAAACACAAAACATGACGGGAGAAAAGAGACGTCTGATAGATGAAAAATAGATGCAAAACCACCTCAAAAGATGCAAAATGACTAAAAATAGATGCAAAACCACCTCAAAAGATGCAAAATGACTAAAAATAGATGCAAAACCACCACAAAAAGATGCAAAATGACTAAAAATAGATGCAAAACCACCACAAGAAGATTCAAAATGACTAAAAATAGATGCAAAATGACTAAAAATAGATGCAAAACCACCACAAAAAGATGCTAAATGACTAAAAATAGATGCAAAACCAACACAGAAGATGCAAAATGACTAAAAACAGATGCAAAACCACCACAAAAAGATGCAAAATGACTAAAAACCACCACAAAAAGATTAAAAATATCTAAAAATAGATGCAAAACCACCACAAAAGGTGCAAAATGACTAAAAATAGATGCAAAACCACTACAAAAAGATTCAAAATGTCTAAAAATAGATGTTAAACCACCACAAAAAGATGCAAAATGACTGAAAATAGATGCAAAACCACCACAAAAAGATGCAAAATGACTAAAAATAGATGCAAAGCCAGCACAAAAAGATGCAAAATGACTAAAAATAGATGCAAAACCAGCACAAAAAGATGCAAAATGACTAAAAATAGATGCAAAACCAGCACAAAAAGATGCTAAATGACTGAAAACAGATGCAAAACCACCACAAAAAGATGCAAAATGACTAAAAATAGATGCAAAACCACCACAGAAAGATGCAAAATGACTAAAAATAGATGTAAAACCACCACAAAAAGATGCAAAATGACTAAAAATAGATGCAAAACCAGCACAAAAAGATTCAAAATGTCTAAAAATAGATGTTAAACCACCACAAAAAGATGCAAAATGACTGAAAATAGATGCAAAACCACCACAAAAAGATGCAAAATGACTAAAAATAGATGCAAAGCCAGCACAAAAAGATGCAAAATGACTAAAAATAGATGCAAAACCAGCACAAAAAGATGCAAAATGACTAAAAATAGATGCAAAACCAGCACAAAAAGATGCTAAATGACTGAAAACAGATGCAAAACCACCACAGAAAGATGCAAAATGACTAAAAATAGATGCAAAACCAGCACAAAAAGATGCAAAATGACTAAAAATAGATGCAAAACCAGCACAAAAAGATGCTAAATGACTGAAAACAGATGCAAAACCACCACAAAAAGATGCAAAATGACTAAAAATAGATGCAAAACCACCACAGAAAGATGCAAAATGACTAAAAACCACCACAAAAACCACCAGAAAAAGATTCAAAATAACTAAAAATAGATGTTAAACCACCACAAAAAGATGCAAAATGACTAAAAATAGAGGCAAAACCACCACAAAAAGATGCATTAACCAGCTCTAACTGGGGGATCCTGAGGCGTTCCCAGGCCAGTGTGGAGATCTAATCTCTCCACCTGGTCCCGGGTCTTCCCCGAGGCCTCCTCCCAGCTGGACGTGCCTGGAACACCTCCCTAGGGAGGCGCCCAGGGTTCATCCTTACCAGATGATCCTGAACCACCTCAACTGGCTCCTTTCAACACAAAGGAGCAGCGGCTCTACTCCGAGTTCCTCACGGATGCTGAACTTCTCCCCCTCTCTCTAAGGGAGACTCCAGCCCCCCTCCTGAGGAAACACATTTCACACGCTTGTACCCGCGACCTGGTTCTTTGGGTCCTGACCCAGCTTTCATGACCACAGCTCTCTATGTCAATCAGAACTGGTGTAGAGACGTGATGGTCAGGGAGAGTCTTTGTGCCCCGGACCTTGAACTTCTCTCTGTTTAGCTTAGGCCCTTTTGTTTACCAAGGGAATTGACTCAGTTGTTTGTCACACTGGTAAATATTCACCCCAAAGCTAATATGGATAATGCTGTTGGGGCTATCACTCGCACAGGGCTACAGCTACAAGCTCTATCGCCAGACGCTCCTAGCTTCATTATGGGTGACTTTAATAACTGTAAACCAGGGAAACACCTGGGGAACTTTTACCAGTATGTGACATGTGCGACTAGACTTACTAAGTGCCTGGATCTGTGTTATGGTTCCAGAAAAGGGGCTTATAAGTCCCTCCGGAGAGCTTCACTGGGTGCGTCAGACCACAACACTGTTTATTTGGTCCCGTCCTACAAACCGGTCCTGAAGAGACACAAACCGGAATGAAGATTAGTTCAGTTCAGTTCAGTTCAGTTTATTTTCAGACATTTCAGACAAAGACATTTCATGACAAACACAAAAAATAAATGTATAAGGTCTGAAAAAAGGGAACAGGCAGAAGCTAAAGCTGATAACGCCGACCCTTTAAAACACATAAACGTAGGTCGCTGCTACACACAGGTCAAAAAGAAAATGTCTAATAATGAATTTATTGCTGCTGTCAGTGAAACACAATCAACATATGTTTGAATCATGTTCCTCTTGAGCACAGTTTTAAAGTCAATTAATGTTCTGCAGTCTTTTAAATCTACGGCCAAATCATCCAAACATTCACTCCAACAACAGAAACACATGTTTGCGTTTGTTCTAACACTGGGCTTTTTCAGCACGTCTCGCCCTCTCAGCAGATCGGTACTTTCCCTTTCCTGGAACAGGTTCTGGATCAAAATGGGGAATTGATTATTCTTTATTTTAAACATAAATTGTGCCGTTCGAAAGTAAACTAAGTCCTTAAACTTCAAGGCTTTTTTCCGGATGAAAAGTGTATTTGTGTGTTCCCTATATCCAGCTTTATTTATAAGTGGCATTGCCCTTTTTTGGATCAAACTGACTGGTTTGGTGTTAGTTAGACTTAGACTTAGACTAACTTTATTGTCATTCACACACATTTTCATGTATACAAACGAAATTCCGTTGCAAGGCTCCAGAAACCACCAAAAAATATACAATATAAAAAGTAAATATAAAATATAAAAGGAGGCAAGATATAGACATATCTACAACAAATAAAATATAAAATAAAATATGAAAAATAAAATAAAAAATAATATAGCATCTAAGTCGACAGAGTTGACAGCTGTTTGAAGTGAGTATTAGCAGCAGAATATTAAGTATAAATAATAAATAAACAGTGAACAGTGAATATAAACAGAGAGTAACAGAATGGAATGAGGTAGTGCATAGTGTCCAAGTAAAGTGACGCAGTGTCCAGTAAAGTGACGAGTGTGTGTGTGTGTGTGTGTGTGGGGGGTTATTTGGAGTTTAAAAGTCTTATTGCGTGGGGGATGAAGCTGTTGTGGAGTCTGGATGTTCTGCTCTTGAAGCTGCTGAACCTCTTACCAGAGGGCAGCAGGGAGAACAGAACATGATGGGGGTGAGAGGGGTCCTTGATGATGGACTCTGCCCTGGTCAGGCAGCGTCTGCGTGCAGTCTCGTGGATAGCAGGAAGAGCTGTACAGATGATACCCTCCGCTGTTCTCACCACTCTTTCTACACGTTTCCAGTCTGAGGCGTTGCAGGCCCCAGACCAGACAGAGATGCAGCTGGTTAAAATGCTCTCTATTGTCCCTTTGTAGAAGGTGGTGAGAATGGGAGGGGGAAGGAATGCTCTTCTCATCCGACGCAGAAAGTGCAGACGCTGCTGTGCTCTCTTCACGAGAGCAGAGGTGTGAAGGGACCAGGTCAAAGTGTCGGTGATCTGCACCCCCAGGAATCTGGTGCTACTGACCATACATAGTTTGGTACGTGTGTCCCCACACCTCCAGACCATAGGTCATGTAGATTAGTTCCGGTCTGGACGGAGGAGTGTGAAAGAACTTCTCTGGAGTCCTCAGTGTTTCTCAAATCATGTCTTTACTAAATACTGCATGCATACAGGAGAGACATCATACCAACAGCCGGGTCTCCAACCATCTCTGCCTGTCTTCAAGTCACTTCAACATTTATACAGTTACATCAAAGCTCCTTACAGACACAAGGACATCAAAGTAACCAAAAACACCCTACCCAATGTTTATGACCCCAGTGGATGTTATCAGTGTTTTACGACCACCCAATGTCACCATTTGCAAACCCCCTGTGACTCCTATCCACAACCCCCCCAGCAGTCATTCACAGCTTGACTATTATGGGATTTACATCATAGATAAATAAAGAGTTACAAAAAAAAGTTAGGTCAATCTTTGGTTATTTCTCACAGGAGTCTATCGGACGTCTCCAGGATTGTTACGATTGCACGGACTGGGACTGGGTTCAAAAAGTCGTGGATGAAATGACTGAGACGGTCTCTGATTATGTTACATTTTGTGAGGAGCTATGTATCCATAAAAAATCAATCTCCATTTTCACTAACAATCAGCCATGGGTCTCAAAATCAGTCAAAAACGCTGTCAACAAGAGAAACATCAGTGTTAATACAGGTGATATGGATTCATGTGAGGAGCTACAGAAGCAGGTCAGCAAATCAATAAAACTTGCCAAGCAGCAAAATAAGGACAGGGTGGAGAACCTGTTCAGCACTGGCAGCGCACGCCCTGCATGGGAGGGGTTGAATTCCTGGCTGGGGACGCAGCCTCATAAGACAAACATCTCCTTAGATATGAAGTCTGATTACCACCTGGCAAATTAACTAAATATGTATTCAAACCGTTTGAATGACCATGATTTTAGCCAGGAACATTTTGAGTCAAGAAGATGTTTTAGTGCGATTAAAGAGCTTTAAAGTAAAAGTGCGTCGTTTCAAACATCAGTGCAAATGCAGTCAAAGCAGTAAAAGTGAAGCTTGAATCATTTTGGTCTGATTCATTCACGTCCTTCTGGATTCACAGTCGCAACAAATCACTGATGAAATGATGTTTGTTTAAATGAGGCTTGAAACGCTCGTTTGGCTCCAGATGATGTTGTGAAATTGAATCGTCTTCTCACAAACGCTTCAAAGAAGACGATTGAATTATTATAGAAGAGGTGAAATCATTCAGAGCCGCTGTCAGTCGCCAAGAGTCAGAGAAATACGGAGCCGTCTCCAAAGACTGAGCTGCCAACAAGTGTTTTATAACTAAACACCGACGTGTTTTCAGACGTGGAGCGGGTTTGAACCGAGGCTTTGTTGTCAACGAGGAAACAAAGTGGCGCTCCTCTTCCTGGAGTGAACACAGCTTGATAACCCCTCCCTCCTCCTCCTGCTCTGAAACACAGCCAGCTCCACCCTGAACTCCACTTATTTCCTTGTTCCCTCCCCTTCAGATCTACACTTTGAAAATGGGTGGAACCAACATGGTGGTGACGTGCAGGAGCTGACAGGCCCCACTCACTGCACACACACCTGTTGTTGAGATCAGAGCTCAGACTAGTTTCACTGCTGAGGAAGAGAAACGCACACAGGCGTTGGCACTGAGAGGTGAAATGGCGCAGAAAGGAGTTCAGCTGGACCGGGAAACCTTCTCTTGTTCCATCTGTCTGGATCTACTGAAGGACCCGGTGACTACTTCCTGTGGACACAGCTACTGCATGAACTGTATTAAAAGCCACTGGGATGAAGAGGAGGGGAAGAAAACACACAGCTGCCCTCAGTGCAGGCAGAGCTTCACTCCGAGGCCTGCCCTGCTGAAAAACACCATGTTAGCAGTTTTAGTGGAGGAACTGAAGAAGACTGGACTCCAAGTTGCTCCTGATGATCACTGCTATGCTGGACCTGAGGATGTGGGATGTGATTTCTGCACTGGGAGGAAACTGAAGGCCCTCAAGTCCTGTCTCTTCTGTCTGGCCTCTTATTGTGAGGAACACCTGCAGCCTCATTTTGACTCAGCCACATTCAAGAAACACAAGCTGGTGGAGCCCTCCAAGAAGCTGCAGGAGAACATCTGCTCTTGTCACGATGAGGTGATGAAGATGTTCTGCCGTACTGATCAGCAGTGTATCTGCCACCTCTGCCTTGATGACGAACACAAAGGCCACGACACAGTCTCAGCTGCAGCAGAAAGGAGCCAGAGGCAGAGAGAGCTGGAGGGGAGTCGACTAAACATCCAGCAGAGGATCCAGGACAGAGAGAAAGATGTGAAGCTGCTTCAGCAGCAGGTGGAGGCCATCAACCGCTCTGCTGATAAAGCAGCGGAGGACAGCGAGAAGAGCTTCAGCGAGCTGATCCGTCTCATGGAGAAAAGACGCTCCGATGTGAAGCAGCAGGTCAGATCCCAGCAGGAAACTGAAGTGAGTCGAGTCAAAGAGCTTCAGGAGGAGCTGGAGCAGGAGATCACTGAGCTGAAGAGGAAAGACGCTGAGCTGGAACAACTCTCACACACCGAGGATCACAACCAGTTTCTCCACAGCTACACCTCACTGTCTCCACTCACTGAATCTACATCCAGCTTCGAGATCCGTCCTCTGAGACACTTTGAGGACGTGACGGCGGCTGTGTCAGAAGTCACAGAGAAACTACAGGACGTCCTGAGAGAGAAATGGACAAACGTCTCAATGACTGGGACTGAAGTGGATGTTTTACTGTCAGATCCACGAGCAGAGCCCGAGACCAGAGCTGACTTCTTAAGATACTCACGTGAAATCACACTGGATCCAAACACAGCATACAAACAACTGTTACTATCTGAGGGGAACAGAAAAGCAACATACATGAGTGAAGAACAGTCTTATTCTGATCACACAGACAGATTCAGTCATTATTATCAGGTCCTGAGTAGAGAGAGTCTGACTGGACGTTGGTACTGGGAGGTGGAGTGGAGAGGAATAGTTTCTGTAGCAGTCGCATACAAGAATATGAGCAGAGCAGGTGGATTTGGAAAGAATGACAAATCTTGGAGGTTATATTGTAACATCGACAGTTATTACTTTTATCACAACAACGTCAAAACTCCCGTCTCAGGTCCTCGGTCCTCCAGAGTCGGAGTGTACCTGGATCACAGTGCAGGTGTTCTGTCCTTCTACAGCGTCTCTGAAACCATGACTCTCCTCCACAGAGTCCAGACCACATTCACTCAGCCTCTCTATGCTGGACTTTATATTTATGTAAACTCTGCTGCTGAGTTGTGTAAAGTCAAATAGACAGAAGTCATTTAATGGTTAAATCCTCAAACTTATTTAGTCTCCACGTTTGTCGCTGAGAGCTGATTTTTCTTTCCACGTCTCGGCTGCACACAGATCAGCTGTCACTCACACGTTGTGGGCGGGACTTTGACGTCTTGTCATTAAGTTGTGGTGTAAATGTTTGAGTGTCTTTAGGTGGCGCTCCTTCCTGCGTGTGTTTAGCCACGGAGCCTATCACTGCTCATGGGGATGGAAAAGGAAACGTGTGTGTGCTCTAAATGTCTGATGAATATCTGATTCTATGGATGCATTTGTATGTTGTTGTTTCTTTGTTTGTCACACGTACGAATGAGGCTCTGGGATTGATGCTAAAGTGTAATAATCCAGATTATAATGAGGGAGGAAATCCTGATTCTTCTCTGTTCCACAGCTGAGATTCTGCTCAAACATGTTGATTGTGTGGATGAAGTGTTCCTGAAATCATTGAGTCATTTCACTTTACTGATGGGACGTGTGAACAAACTGAAGCTTTATCAAGAAATAAACGTCAACACACTCTTTTCTCCTCTTTGTTGTTTCAATAACATATAATCAGATAATGTTGGAATATAAACAGCTGCAAAAGAAACTAATGAAACATACTGTACAGTAATTATGCTCTTTCATTAGATATTTAATAAATAAATATAGACATCATTTAAAAATATGCCTATGAAATAATAAAGATAATAAAAAGATGCAAAACCCCCACAAAAAGATGCAAAATGACTAAAAATAGATGCAAAACCACCACAAAAAGATGCAAAATGACTAAAAATAGATTCAAAACTACCACAAAAAGATGCAAAACGACTAAAAACAGATGCAAAACCACCACAAAAAGATGCAAAATGACTAAAGATAGATGCAAATTTGAGGCGCTTTCATCTTCTTACACATCAGAGTAATATTTCACTTATTTTACTTCACTGCATTTATTTAAAGAGCTGTAGTAACTTTTCAAATGAAGATGAACGTCATTAAAGTTGACATGTTAACACATCAATAAAAACACGGTGTAACAGTCACAGGAGCAGGATGAGCACCTTTACTTTGACACTTGAAGCACGTTCTGTTGCTAATGTTGTAAACAGCAGCAGCAGCAGCAGCAGCAGAGGTCACGTTATAACCGTCACTTTCACTTCCCCGTCACTTTCCTCCGCAGCGTTTCTGAGAACTGTGAAAAAGTCTTTCACATTAAATCTGTGTGTGCTTCAGAATTCTGGCTCTGAGATCAAACACGAGTTCATGAGGAAACAACAGGAAGTGACGTTAAAAAGAAGCTTTTTTTCCTGATCTGTGAGCTTCAGGAAGTCCCGTTATTAGATGTGTTGATATTAGGGCGTCCATTGTTTCAAGGATGTCATTCTAAATGAATAACACATTTTCTTATCAGCTCTAAATGAACACAGAACAGATGAAGGATTTATCAGTCCATGAATCTGTCCGTTGGCCATTTGGGCTTCAGGAAACTGTGGACATTTATAGAACAAGGACGGATTACAGAACGGACCTATCAGGATGCTGAATGACCACAAGTGCACACGAAACAACCAGAAACGACCACAGAGAGACAAAAAATGACTACAGGGATGCAAAACCACCACGAAGAGATGCAAAATGACTGAAAATAGATGCAAAACCACCACGAAGAGATGCTAAATGACTAAAAATAGATGCAAAACCACCACAAAAAGATGATAAATGACTGAAAATAGATGCAAACCACCACAAAAAGATGCAAAATGACTAAAAATAGATGCAAAACCACCACAAAAAGATGCAAAATGACTGAAAATAGATGCAAAACCACCACAAAAAGATGCAAAATGACTAAAAATAGATGCAAAACCACCACAAAAAGATGCAAAATGACTAAAAATAGATGCAAAACCACCACAAAAAGATGCAAAATGACTAAAAATAGATGCAAAACCACTAAAGAAGATGCAAAATGACTAAAAATAGATGCAAAACCATGATGATTAACATCTTGGTATAGTTCTAGGTGACAAAGGTTTTCCTCTAACGGAATACCTAATAACCCCGCTGGCAAACCCCGCAACAGAGCAAGAGCGCCGGTGTTGTGCCGTATTCAGCCCCCCTGCCGTGAAATGCACCCCCTCGCATTACAGGTGATATTCTGGATCAGAAGGCTGCTGTTTCCACCTATTGGAGTAGTTTATATACAGGTAACCCATGGTAACGGTCAGAACATGTGTTACTTACAGTCTTTAAACTATTTTAAAGAGTTTAAAATCACAAAGTTGGATGATAGCGAACACAAAACAACACTTTTTATATGTTCTGTGGAAATAAACTGCAGCAGAATTACAACATGAATGAAATGGATCTTTGGAGCAAGTTGAATGTGTTTGACTCAGCGTTTCCTAAATATGATCCCAGCTTTTCTTGCAGTTCATAGGTTCAAACGTGTGCTTTTAATTGGGTTACACCTGTCCAACAGTGCGCACAGGCGCACTCGGGTCACAGTGGAGCGCTGCCGTTATTATTTTCCATACAGCGTTTTTATGGGGCCCTTTTATTCCACTCTTAAGACAAAAAACATCTTTATTTTGCTCCATCTCGGATGTCAGGATGCCGATCTGTGTGTCGGAAAAGTTTCTTTTCTAACCTGCGTTCTTCCTCTCCGTGTTTGACCTCAGTGGGCGAGGCCTCGAACCAGGAATATTTAAGGGCGTAACATGTTAAAGACGATCGAATTCAGCCGCCGCATTTATCACGGCCCGCTCATTCGTACGCTGAGATTGGTCCGATACGAATGTTTCATAAATCACACCTGGGTCCTTTCCTACGAACAATTCTGCGCTCAGATCTGCGCCCGTTTTCACGCAACATTGATAAATGAGGCCCAATGAGTGGTAAAGGGTACTTATTACGTAGAGTAATGTCATTTAAGCCCCTGCAGTCAATACAGGGCCGAACAGTGTTGTCCTTCTTATCCACAAAGAAGAAGCCCGCCCCCACAGAAGAGGAGGAGGGACGGATAAGATCAGCTGCAAGGGAGTCTGTGATGTGAGTTTCCATGGCCTCCCTTTCTGGTTTGGAGAAGTTATAAAGCTTGCTGGACGGTAGGGGGGCGCCGTGGAGTAAATCTATGCCACAGTCATAGGGTCTGTGGGGTGACAAGGATTGGGCACGGTCCTTATTAAAAACCTCATGGAGGTCGTGATACTGAGCAGGGACAAGAGTGAGGTCAACTGGTCAGGGTGGAGGTGGTGTAGAGGAGACTGTGGTAGGAATGGCAGAGTGAAGGCAGTGTAAGTGGCAAAAAAGGCGTGTGTCGTCGTTGCCAGGTGTCGTTGTCGTTCAGTTGGGCCTCCTTGCCCTGTAAGGGGTGGTCAAAAATCTTTCTTATCTCAGCTGTAAACAAAGGGAGTGAACTAGGTAGGGGAGAGTTGCTGTCAGACAAGGCCAGATGCCTTATCTGACAGCAAACTCATAATAAAAGCAATCTTTGATCTATCAGTGGAGTGGGTTAAAGGCTGTTGTACCTGGACGGTTTATGGGATGAAGGGCTCACGGGGATGGTTGGTGGGAAGAACCGGGGCGGAGTCCGGAGAGGAGTTCAGAGCAGGATCAGAGTCTGGAGCTGGAGGACTGAGGATGTGAGTGGACACCTGGTCCAAACGACTCTCGAGTTGAGCAACTCCTGAAGCAAGGCGCTGAAGTGTGTCCATAATTTGTTTAAGGGCCCCTTCGTGTTGCCCCAAAAGGACTCCCTGACTTGCTAGCGCCTGCCGAAGTGAGGAGGTCTCTGCAGGGTCCATATTGGCCAGATAATTCTGTTACGGGCCTCCTGACAGCTGGACCCTAAAGCAGAGGCAGGCAGGTTAGATAGGTGCATCAAAAATGTTTATTTTAACAAAGGGGCTCCACAAGTTAAAGCAACAAGTGGCTGGCAAGGCATGCGGGGAGAACTCAACCGCCAGAAGACGCTCAGGCACGGGGCAAACTCAGGAACTCAGGCAACGAGGCAACTCAGGGCAAACTCAGGCAACGAGGCAGCTCAGGGCAAACTCGGGCACAATGCAGCGATGTACGAAGAACTGAGAAAGCTCACAAAGAAATCAGCACTTGTTGGAAAGACTGGAGCAAAAACTCACTAGGAGAGGAAGGTCAGCTCTACCGACAAGACGGAAATCTCTGTGAGGGGAGCAGGGCCAAGACCAGGTGTGTATATAGAGGTGGTACTGAGTGAATGGCTGCAGGTGTGCCTCGTCAGCCCCGTCAGCCAAACCCTGCAGAGGGGGAGGAACAACAACACCAAGACCCAGAACCCTCACACTTTACATCTTTACAGTGTGACAGTGAAACTTTTACTCACAATAAAAGATATAAATACTACTTCCACAAGAAAATACATTTCTATACAATTCCATAAGGGCATCACTGTTTATTTATTCATAAACGGTGATTTATTTATTTTATTTGTGTTTGTCTTATTCCCAAATACTGTTTACGTTTTATTTGTTTGTGGTTTTATTTTTTAGAGTTTAACCTCTTCCTCTGAAAAGCAGTTTAATGTCAAATATATATTTAAATGTCTGCAAACACTTATACAATGTAACCCTGTTTGATGCTGTTGTATACTGTTTTTAGTATTTATATTTAATAAAAACAAACAAAAACAAACATATAACCAGGTCATTTTGTTCAACAAACACAGAATCAAGACAGCTTCAAGTCCAAACTCTGTGTTTTCTAAATATTTCTGCTAAAATCCTGTTGAATAGAGTTTGAAGCAGATGAAAAGTCCATAAATCAAATATCTGCACGACTCTTTGGTTCCTCAATGTGCTGTTTTCTGTACGCAGTGTGTTTCAACACATGAAGCAGGGATGTAGTGCAGGTTAAAGCACCTCAGCTCAGTTTATCTGCATTTTGAGTCAAGAAGATGTTTTAGTGCGATTAAAGAGCTTTAAAGTAAAAGTGCGTCGTTTCAAACATCAGTGCAAATGCAGTCAAAGCAGTAAAAGTGAAGCTTGAATCATTCTGGTCTGATTCATTCACGTCCTTCTGGATTCACAGTCGCAACAAATCACTGATGAAATGATGTTTGTTTAAATGAGGCTTGAAACGCTCGTTTGGCTCCAGATGATGTTGTGAAATTGAATCGTCTTCTCACAAACGCTTCAAAGAAGACGATTGAATTATTATAGAAGAGGTGAAATCATTCAGAGCCGCTGTCAGTCGGCAAGAGTCAGAGAAATACGGAGCCGCCCCCAAAGACTGAGCTGCCAACAAGTGTTTTATAACTAAACACAGACGTGTTTTCAGACGTGGAGCGGGTTTGAACCGAGGCTTTGTTGTCAACGAGGAAACAAAGTGGCGCTCCTCTTCCTGGAGTGAACACAGCTTGATAACCCCTCCCTCCTCCTCCTGCTCTGAAACACAGCCAGCTCCACCCTGAACTCCACTTATTTCCTTGTTCCCTCCCCTTCAGATCTACACTTTGAAAATGGGTGGAACCAACATGGTGGTGACGTGCAGGAGCTGACAGGCCCCACTCACTGCACACACACATGTTGTTGAGATCAGAGCTCAGACTAGTTTCACTTCTGAGGAAGAGACACTCACACAGGCGTTGGCACTGAGAGGTGAAATGGCGCAGAAAGGAGTTCAGCTGGACCGGGAAACCTTCTCTTGTTCCATCTGTCTGGATCTACTGAAGGACCCGGTGGCTATTCCCTGTGGACACAGCTACTGCATGAACTGTATTAAAAGCTACTGGGATGAAGAGGAGGGGAAGAAAACACACAGCTGCCCTCAATGCAGGCAGAGCTTCACACCGAGGCCTGCCCTGCTGAAAAACACCATGTTAGCAGTTTTAGTGGAGGAACTGAAGAAGACTGGACTCCAAGCTGCTCCTGATGATCACTGCTATGCTGGACCTGAGGATGTGGGATGTGATGTCTGCACTGGGAGGAAACTGAAGGCCCTCAAGTCCTGTCTCTTCTGCCTGGTCTCTTATTGTGAGGAACACCTGCAGCTTCATTACAACGTAGCTTCTTTAAAGAAACACAAGCTGGTGGAGCCCTCCAAGAAGCTGCAGGAGAACATCTGCTCTCGTCACGATGAGGTGATGAAGATGTTCTGCCGTACTGATCAGCAGTGTATCTGCTACCTCTGCCTTGATGACGAACACAAAGGCCACGACACAGTCTCAGCTGCAGCAGAAAGGAGCCAGAGGCAGAGAGAGCTGGAGGGGAGTCGACTAAACATCCAGCAGAGGATCCAGGACAGAGAGAAAGATGTGAAGCTGCTTCAGCAGGAGGTGGAGGCCATCAACCGCTCTGCTGATAAAGCAGCGGAGGACAGCGAGAAGAGCTTCAGCGAGCTGATCCGTCTCATGGAGAAAAGACGCTCCGATGTGAAGCAGCAGGTCAGATCCCAGCAGGAAACTGAAGTGAGTCGAGTCAAAGAGCTTCAGGAGGAGCTGGAGCAGGAGATCATTGAGCTGAAGAGGAAAGACGCTGAGCTGGAACAACTCTCACACACAGAGGATCACAACCAGTTTCTCCACAGCTACACCTCACTGTCTCCACTCACTGAATCTACATCCAGCTTCAAGATCCGTCCTCTGAGACACTTTGAGGACGTGACGGCGGCTGTGTCAGAAGTCACAGAGAAACTACAGGACGTCCTGAGAGAGAAATGGACAAACGTCTCACTGACTGGGACTGAAGTGGATGTTTTACTGTCAGATCCACGAGCAGAGCCCGAGACCAGAGCTGACTTCTTAAGATACTCACGTGAAATCACACTGGATCCAAACACATCAGAGAAACGTCTGTTATTATCTGAGGGGAACAGAAAAGCAACATACATGAGTAAAGAACAGTCTTATTCTGATCACACAGACAGATTCATTGGTTATCCTCAGGTCCTGAGTAGAGAGAGTCTGACTGGACGTTGGTACTGGGAGGTGGAGTGGAGAGAAGAAGTTGATGTAGCAGTCGCATACAAGAATATGAGCAGAGCAGATGAATTTGGATTCAATGACAAATCTTGGATGTTATATTGTATCAACAACAGTTATTACTTTTATCACAACAACGTCAAAACTCTTGTCTCAGGTCCTGGGTCCTCCAGAGTCGGAGTGTACCTGGATCACAGTGCAGGTGTTCTGTCCTTCTACAGCGTCTCTGAAACCATGACTCTCCTCCACAGAGTCCAGACCACATTCACTCAGCCTCTCTATGCTGGACTTTGTATTTATGTTGTAAACTCTGCTGCTGAGGTGTGTAAAGTCAAATAGTCAGAAGTCATTTAATGGTTAAATCCTCAAACTTATTTCGTCTCCACGTTTGTCGCTGAGAGCTGATTTTTCTTTCCACGTCTCGGCTGCACACAGATCAGCTGTCACTCACACGTTGTGGGCGGGACTTTGACGTCTTGTCATTAAGTTGTGGTGTAAATGTTTGAGTGTCTTTAGGTGGCGCTCCTTCCTGCGTGTGTTTAGCCACGGAGCCTATCACTGCTCATGGGGATGGAAAAGGAAACGTGTGTGTGCTCTAAATGTCTGATGAATATCTGATTCTATGGATGCATTTGTATGTTGTTGTTTCTTTGTTTGTCACACGTACGAATGAGGCTCTGGGATTGATGCTAAAGTGTAATAATCCAGATTATAATGAGGGAGGAAATCCTGATTCTTCTCTGTTCCACAGCTGAGATTCTGCTCAAACATGTTGATTGTGTGGATGAAGTGTTCCTGAAATCATTGAGTCATTTCACTTTACTGATGGGACGTGTGAACAAACTGAAGCTTTATCAAGAAATAAACGTCAACACACTCTTTTCTCCTCTTTGTTGTTTCAATAACATATAATCAGATAATGTTGGAATATAAACAGCTGCAAAAGAAACTAATGAAACATACTGTACAGTAATTATGCTCTTTCATTAGATATTTAATAAATAAATATAGACATCATTTAAAAATATGCCTATGAAATAAATAAAGATAATAAATAGATGCAAAACCACCACAAAAAGATGCATAATGACTAAAAATAGATGCAAAACCACCACAAAAAGATGCTAAATGACTAAAAATAGATTCAAAACCACCACAAAAAGATGCAAAATGACTAAAAATAGATGCAAAACCACCACAAAAAGATGCAAAATGACTAAAAACAGATGCAAAACCACCACAAAAAGATGCAAAATGACTAAAAATAGATGCAAAACCACCAAAAAAAGATGCAAAAGGAATTAAAATAAATGCAAAACCACCACAAAAAAATGCAAAATGACTAAAAATAGATGCAAAACCACCACAAAAAGATGCAAAATGACTAAAGATAGATGCAGATTTGAGACGCTTTCATCTTCTTACACATCAGAGTAATATTTTACTTATTTTACTTCACTGCATTTATTTAAAGAGCTGTAGTAACTTTTCAAATGAAGATGAACGTCATTAAAGTTGACATGTTAACACATCAATAAAAACACGGTGTAACAGTCACAGGAGCAGGATGAGCACCTTTACTTTGACACTTGAAGCACGTTCTGTTGCTAATGTTGTAAACAGCAGCAGCAGCAGCAGCAGCAGAGGTCACGTTATAACCGTCACTTTCACTTCCCCGTCACTTTCCTCCGCAGCGTTTCTGAGAACTGTGAAAAAGTCTTTCACATTAAATCTGTGTGTGCTTCAGAATTCTGGCTCTGAGATCAAACACGAGTTCATGAGGAAACAACAGGAAGTGACGTTACAAAGAAGCTTTTTTCCTGATCTGTGAGCTTCAGGAAGTCCCGTTATTAGATGTGTTGATATTAGGGCGTCCATTGTTTCAAGGATGTCATTCTAAATGAATAACACATTTTCTTATCTGCTCTAAATGAACACAGAACACATGAAGGATTTATCAGTCCATGAATCTGTCCGTTGGCCATTTGGGCTTCAGGAAACTGTGGACATTTATAGAACAAGGACGGATTACAGAACGGACCTATCAGGATGCTGAATGACCACAAGTGCACACGAAACAACCAGAAACGACCACAGAGAGACAAAAAATGACTACAGGGATGCAAAACCACCACGAAGAGATGCTAAATGACTGAAAACAGATGCAAAACCACTACGAAGAGATGCTAAATGACTGAAAACAGATGCAAAACCACCACGAAGAGATGCTAAATGACTGAAAATAGATGCAAAACCACCACAAAAAGATGCTAAATGACTGAAAACAGATGCAAAACCACCACAAAAAGATGCTTAATGACTGAAAATAGATGCAAAACCACCACGAAGAGATGCTAAATGACTGAAAAAAGATGCAAAATGACCACGAAGAGATGCTAAATGACTGAAAACAGATGCAAAACCACCACAAAAAGATGCAAAATGACTAAAAATAGATGCAAAACCAGCACAAAAAGATGCAAAATGACTAAAAATAGATGCAAAACCAGCACAAAAAGATGCAAAATGACTAAAAATAGATGCAAAACCACCACAAAGAGATGCTAAATGACTGAAAATAGATGCAAAACCAGCACAAAAAGATGCAAAATGACTAAAAATAGATGCAAAACCAGCACAAAAAGATGCAAGATGACTAAAAATAGATGCAAAACCAGCACAAAAAGATGCTAAATGACTGAAAACAGATGCAAAACCACCACGAAGAGTTGCTAAATGACTATAAATAGATGCAAAACCACCACGAAGAGATGCTAAATGACTGAAAACAGATGAAAAATGACCAAAAAAGATGCAAAATGACTAAAAATAGATGTAAAACCACCACAAAAAGATGCAAAATGACTAAAAACAGATGCAAAACCACCACAAAAAGATGCAAAATGACTAAAAATAGATGCAAAACTACCACAAAAAGATGCAAAATGACAAAAAATAGATGCAAATTTGAGGCGCTTTCATCTTCTTACAAATCAGAGTAATATTTCACTTATTTGACTTCACTACATTTATTTAATGAGCTGTAGTAACTTTTCAAATGAAGATGAGCGTCATTAAAGTTGACATGTTAACACATCAATAAAAACACGGTGTAACAGTCACAGGAGCAGGATGAGCACCTTTACTTTGACACTTGAAGCACGTTCTGTTGCAAATGTTGTAAACAGCAGCAGCAGCAGCAGCAGCAGCAGAGGTCACGTTATAACCGTCACTTTCACTTCCCCGTCACTTTCCTCCGCAGCGTTTCTGAGAACTGTGAAAAAGTCTTTCACATTAAATCTGTGTGTGCTTCAGAATTCTGGCTCTGAGATCAAACACGAGTTCATGAGGAAACAACAGGAAGTGACGTCACAAAGAAGCTTTTTTCCTGATCTGTGAGCTTCAGGAAGTCCCGTTATTAGATGTGTTGATATTAGGGCGTCCATTGTTTCAAGGATGTCATTCTAAATGAATAACACATTTTCTTATCTGCTCTAAATGAACATAGAACAGATGAAGGATTTATCAGTCCATGAATCTGTCTGTTGGCCATTTGGGTTTCAGGAAACTGTGGACATTTATAGAACAAGGACAGATTACAGAACGGACCTATCAGGATGCTGAATGACCACAAGTGCACACAAAACAACCAGAAACGACCACAGAGAGACAAAAAATGACTACAGGGATGCAAAACCACCACGAAGAGATGCTAAATGACTGAAAACAGATGCAAAACCACCACAAAAAGATGCAAAATGGCTAAAAATAGATGCAAAACCACCACAAAAAGATGCAAAATGACTAAAAATAGATGCAAAACCACCACAAAAAGATACAAAATGACTAAAATAGTTGCAAAACCACCACAAAAAGATGCAAAATGACTAAAAATAGATGCAAAACCACCACAAAGATGCAAAATGACTAAAATTAGATGCAAAACCACCACAAAAAGATACAAAATGACTAAAAATAGATGAAAACTACCGCAAAAAGATGCAAAATGACTTAAAATAGATGCAAAACCACCACAAAAAGATGCAAAATGACTAAAAATAGATGCAAAACCACCACAAAAAGATACAAAATGACTAAAATAGTTGCAAAACCACCACAAAAAGATGCAAAATGACTAAAAATAGATGCAAAACCACCACAAAGATGCAAAATGACTAAAATTAGATGCAAAACCACCACAAAAAGATACAAAATGACTAAAAATAGATGAAAACTACCGCAAAAAGATGCAAAATGACTTAAAATAGATGCAAAACCACCACAAAAAGATGCAAAATGACTAAAAATAGATGCAAAACCACCAAAAAAAGATGCAAAATGACTAAAAATAGATGCATAACCACCACAAAAAGATGCAAAATGACTAAAAAAAGATGCAAAACCACCACAAAAAGATGCAAAATGTCTAAAAATAGATGCAAAACCACCACAAAAAGATGCAAAATGACTTAAAATAGATGCAAAACCACCACAAAAAGATGAAAAATGACTTAAAATGGATGCAAAACCACCACAAAAAGATGCAAAATGACTAAAAATAGATGCAAAACCACCACAAAAAGATGCAAAATTAATTAAAATAGATGCAAAACCATGATGATTAACATCTTGGTATGGTTCTAGGTGACAAAGGTTATCCTCTAACGGAATACCTAATAACCCGCTGGCAAACCCCGCTACAGAGCAAGAGCGCCGGTGTTGTGCCTTATTCAGCCCCCCTGCAATGAAATGCACCCCCTCGCATTACAGGTGATATTCTGCATCAGAAGGCTGCTGTTTCCACCTATAGGAGTAGTTTATATACAGGTAACCATGGTAACGGTCAGAACATGTGTTACTTACAGTCTTTAAACTATTTTAAAGAGTTTAAAATCACAAAGTTGGATAATAACGAACACAAAACAACACCTTTTTATATGTTCTGTGGAAATAAACTGCAGCATAATTACAACATGAATGAAATGGATCTTTTGAGCAAGTTGAATGTGTTTGACTCAGCGTTTCCTAAATATGATCCCAGCTTTTCTTGCAGTTCATAGGTTCAAACGTGTGCTTTTAATTGGGTTACACCTGTCCAACAGTGCGCACAGGCGCACTCGGGTCACAGTGGAGCGCTGCCGTTATTCTTTTCCATACAGCGTTTTTATGATGGGGCCCTTTTATTCCACTCTTAAGACAAAAAACATCTTTATTTTGCTCCATCTCGGATGTCAGGATGCCGATCTGTGTGTCGGAAAAGTTTCTTTTCTAACCTGCGTTCTTCCTCTCCGTGTTTGAGCTCAGTGGGCGAGGCCTCCGAACCAGGAATATTTAAGGGCGTAACGTGTTAAAGACGATCGAATTCAGCCGCCGCATTTATCAAGGCCCACTCATTCGTACGCTGAGATCGGTCCGATACGAATGTTTCATAAATCACACCTGGGTCCTTTCCTACGAACACTTCTGCGCTCAGATCTGCGCCCGTTTTCACGCAACATTGATAAATGAGGCCCAATGAGTGGTAAAGGGTTCTTATTACGTAGAGTAATGTCATTTAAGCCCCTGCAGTCAATACAGGGCCGAACAGTGTTGTCCTTCTTATCCACAAGGAAGAAGCCCGCCCCCACAGAAGAGGAGGAGGGACGGATGAGATCAGCTGCAAGGGAGTCTGTTATGTGAGTTTCCATGGCCTCCCTTTCTGGTTTGGAGAAGTTATAAAGCTTGCTGGACGTTAGGGGGGCGCCGTGGAGTAAATCTATGCCACAGTCATAGGGTCTGTGGGGTGACAAGGATTGGGCATGGTCCTTATTAAAAACCTCCTGGAGGTCGTGATACTGAGCAGGGACAAGAGTGAGGTCAACTGGTCAGGGTGGAGGTGGTGTAGAGGAGACTGTGGTAGGAATGGCAGAGTGAAAGCAGTGTAAGTGGCAAAAAAGGCGCGTGTCGTCGTTGCCAGGTGTCGTTGTCGTTCAGTTGGGCCTCCTTGCCCTGTAAGGGGTGGTCAAAAATCTTTCTTATCTCAGCTGTAAACAAAGGGAGTGAACTAGATAGGGGAGAGTTGCTGTCAGACAAGGCCAGATGCCTTATCTGACAGCAAACTCATCATAAAAGCAATCTTGGATCTATCAGTGGAGTAGGTTAAAGGCTGTTGTACCTGGACGGTTTATGGGATGAAGGGCTCACGGGGATGGTTGGATGGAAGAACCGGGGCGGAGTCCGGAGAGGAGTTCAGAGCAGGATCAGAGTCTGGAGCTGGAGGACTGAGGATGTGTGGACACCTGGTCCAAATGACTCTCGAGTTGAGTAAATCCTGAAGCAAGGCGCTGAAGTGTGTCCATAATTTGTTTAAGGGCCCCTTCGTGTTGCCCCAAAAGGACTCCCTGACTTGCTAGCGCCTGCCGAAGTGAGGAGGTCTCTACAGGGTCCATATTGGCCAGATAATTCTGACGCGGGCCGACTGACAGCTGGACCCTGAAGCAGAGGGAGGCAGGTTAGATAGGTGCGTCAAAAAGGTTTATTTTAACAAAGGGGCTCCACAAGTTAAAGCAACAAGTGGCTGGCAAGGCATGCGGGGGAACTTAACCACCAGAAGACGCTCAGGCACGGGGCAAACTCAGGAACTCAGGCAACGAGGCAGCTCAGGGAAAACTCGGGCAACGAGGCAGCTCAGGGAAAACTCGGGCAACGAGGCAGCTCAGGGCAAACTCGGGCAACGAGGCGGCTCAGGGAAAACTCGGGCAACGAGGCAGCTCAGGGCAAACTCGGGCAACGAGGCAGCTCAGGGCAAACTCGGGCAACGAGGCAGCTCGGGGCAAACTCGGGCAACGAGGCAGCTCGGGGCAAACTCGGGCAACGAGGCAGCTCAGGGCAAACTCGGGCAACGAGGCAGCTCAGGGCAAACTCGGGCAACGAGGCGGATCAGGGCAAACTCAGGAATCGAGGCAGCTCAGGGCAAACTCAGGAACTCAGGCACAATGCAGCGAGGTACGAAGAACTGAGAAAGCTCACAAAGAAAAACATCAGCACTTGTTGGCAAGACTGCAGCAAAAACTCACTAGGAGAGGAAGGTCAGCTCTACAGACAAGACGGAAATCTCTGTGAGGGGAGCAGGGCCAAGACCAGGTGTGTATATAGAGGTGGTACTGAGTGAATGGCTGCAGGTGTGCCTCGTCAGCCCCGTCAGCCAAACCCTGCAGAGGGGGAGGAACAACAACACCAAGACCCAGAACCCTCACACTTTACATCTTTACAGTGTGACAGTGAAACTTTTACTCACAATAAAAGATATAAATACTACTTCCACCTGAAAATGCATTTCTATACAATTCCAACAGGGCATCACTGTTTGTTTATTCATAAACGGTGATTTATTTATTTTATTTTTGTTTGTCTTATTCCCAAATACTGTTTACGTTTTATTTGTTTGTGGTTTTATCTTTTAGAGTTTAACCTCTTCCTCTGAAAAGCAGTTTAATGTAAAATATATATTTAAATGTCTGCAAACACTGATCCAATGTAACCATGTTTGATACTGTTGTATACTGTTTTTAGTATTTATATTTAATAAAAACAAACAAAAACAAACATATAACCAGGTCATTTTGTTCAACAAACACAGAATCAAGACAGCTTCAAGTCCAAACTCTGTGTTTTCTAAATATTTCTGCTAAAATCCTGTTGAATAGAGTTTGAAGCAGATGAAAAGTCCATAAATCAAATATCTGCACGACTCTTTGGTTCCTCAATGTGCTGTTTTCTGTACGCAGTGTGTTTCAACACATGAAGCAGGGATGTAGTGCAGGTTAAAGCACCTCAGCTCAGTTCATCTGCATTTTGAGTCAAGAAGATGTTTTAGTGTGATTAAAGAGCTTTAAAGTAAAAGTGCGTCGTTTCAAACATCAGTGCAAATGCAGTCAAAGCAGTAAAAGTGCAGCTTGAATCATTCTGGTCTGATTCATTCACGTCCTTCTGGATTCACAGTCGCAACAAATCACTGATGAAATGATGTTTGTTTAAATGAGGCTTGAAACGCTCGTTTGGCTCCAGATGATGTTGTGAAATTGAATCGTCTTCTCACAAACGCTTCAAAGAAGACGATTGAATTATTATAGAAGAGGTGAAATCATTCAGAGCCGCTGTCAGTCGGCAAGAGTCAGAGAAATACGGAGCCGCCCCCAAAGACTGAGCTGCCAACAAGTGTTTTATAACTAAACACCGACGTGTTTTCAGACGTGGAGCAGGTTTGAACCGAGGCTTTGTTGTCAACGAGGAAACAAAGTGGCGCTCCTCTTCCTGGAGTGAACACAGCTTGATAACCCCTCCCTCCTCCTCCTGCTCTGAAACACAGCCAGCTCCACTCTGAACTCCACTTATTTCCTTGTTCCCTCCCCTTCAGATCTACACTTTGAAAATGGGTGGAACCAACATGGTGGTGACGTGCAGGAGCTGACAGGCCCCACTCACTGCGCACACACATGTTGTTGAGATCAGAGCTCAGACTAGTTTCACTGCTGAGGAAGAGAAACTCACACAGGCGTTGGCACTGAGAGGTGAAATGGCGCAGAAAGGAGTTCAGCTGGACCGGGAAACCTTCTCTTGTTCCATCTGTCTGGATCTACTGAAGGACCCGGTGACTACTTCCTGTGGACACAGCTACTGCATGAACTGTATTAAAAGCTACTGGGATGAAGAGGAGGGGAAGAAAACACACAGCTGCCCTCAGTGCAGGCAGAGCTTCACACCGAGGCCTGCCCTGCTGAAAAGCACCATGTTAGCAGTTTTAGTGGAGGAACTGAAGAAGACTGGACTCCAAGCTGCTCCTGATGATCACTGCTATGCTGGACCTGAGGATGTGGGATGTGATTTCTGCACTGGGAGGAAACTGAAGGCCCTCAAGTCCTGTCTCTTCTGTCTGGTCTCTTATTGTGAGGAACACCTGCAGCCTCATTACAACGTAGCTGCTTTAAAGAAACACAAGCTGGTGGAGCCCTCCAAGAAGCTGCAGGAGAACATCTGCTCTCGTCACGATGAGGTGCTGAAGATGTTCTGCCGTACTGATCAGCAGTGTATCTGCTACCTCTGCTCTGTGGACGAACACAAAGGCCACGACACAGTCTCAGCTGCAGCAGAGAGGAGTCAGAGGCAGAGAGAGCTGGAGGGGAGTCGACTAAACATCCAGCAGAGGATCCAGGACAGAGAGAAAGATGTGAAGCTGCTTCAGCAGCAGGTGGAGGCCATCAACCGCTCTGCTGATAAAGCAGCGGAGGACAGCGAGAAGAGCTTCAGCCAGCTGATCCGTCTCATGGAGAAAAGACGCTCCGATGTGAAGCAGCAGGTCAGATCCCAGCAGGAAACTGAAGTGAGTCGAGTCAAAGAGCTTCAGGAGGAGCTGGAGCAGGAGATCACTGAGCTGAAGAGGAAAGACGCTGAGCTGGAACAACTCTCACACACACAGGATCACAACCAGTTTCTCCACAGCTACACCTCACTGTCTCCACTCACTGAATCTACATCCAGCTTCAAGATCCGTCCTCTGGGACACTTTGAGGACGTGACGGCGGCTGTGTCAGAAGTCACAGAGAAACTACAGGACGTCCTGAGAGAGAAATGGACAAACGTCTCACTGACTGGGACTGAAGTGGATGTTTTACTGTCAGATCCACGAGCAGAGCCCAAGACCAGAGCTGACTTCTTAAGATACTCACGTGAAATCACACTGGATCCAAACACAGCACACAAACGTCTGTTATTATCTGAGGGGAACAGAAAAGCAACATGCATGAGTAAAGAACAGTCTTATTCTGATCACACAGACAGATTCAGTCATTATCATCCTCAGGTCCTGAGTAGAGAGAGTCTGACTGGACGTTGGTACTGGGAGGTGGAGTGGAGAGGAGTAGTTTCTGTAGCAGTCGCATACAAGAATATGAGCAGAGCAGATGCATTTGGATTCAATGACAAATCTTGGAGGTTATTTTGGTCCAAAAACAGTTATAACTTTAATCACAACAAAGTCAAAACTCCCGTCTCAGGTCCTGGGTCCTCCAGAGTCGGAGTGTACCTGGATCACAGTGCAGGTGTTCTGTCCTTCTACAGCGTCTCTGAAACCATGACTCTCCTCCACAGAGTCCAGACCACATTCACTCAGCCTCTCTATGCTGGACTTGGTCCTTATGATGTAAACTCTGCTGCTGAGTTGTGTAAAGTCAAATAGTCAGAAGTCATTTAATGGTTAAATCCTCAAACTTATTTCGTCTCCACGTTTGTCGCTGAGAGCTGATTTTTCTTTCCACGTCTCGGCTGCACACAGATCAGCTGTCACTCACACGTTGTGGGCGGGACTTTGACGTCTTGTCATTAAGTTGTGGTGTAAATGTTTGAGTGTCTTTAGGTGGCGCTCCTTCCTGCGTGTGTTTAGCCACGGAGCCTATCACTGCTCATGGGGATGGAAAAGGAAACGTGTGTGTGCTCTAAATGTCTGATGAATATCTGATTCTATGGATGCATTTGTATGTTGTTGTTTCTTTGTTTGTCACACGTACGAATGAGGCTCTGGGATTGATGCTAAAGTGTAATAATCCAGATTATAATGAGGGAGGAAATCCTGATTCTTCTCTGTTCCACAGCTGAGATTCTGCTCAAACATGTTGATTGTGTGGATGAAGTGTTCCTGAAATCATTGAGTCATTTCACTTTACTGATGGGACGTGTGAACAAACTGAAGCTTTATCAAGAAATAAACGTCAACACACTCTTTTCTCCTCTTTGTTGTTTCAATAACATATAATCAGATAATGTTGGAATATAAACAGCTGCAAAAGAAACTAATGAAACATACTGTACAGTAATTATGCTCTTTCATTAGATATTTAATAAATAAATATAGATATACATAATTTAAAATTATGCCTATGAAATAAAAAAGATAATAAATAGATGCAAAACCACCACAAAAGATGCAAAATGACTAAAAATAGATGCAAAAGGCTTCCGGTTAGCTCCAGCCCAAAATGGCAGCATAGAGAACTAGCTCCCGATCAGTACTCGATAAAATTCCCCGAACTCGACAACCTTGATAGAAATAGATAACCTGAAGCCGAGATGGAACGGGGTGGGAAAACAAGAAGGCAAAGAAAACAAAGATGCACGAGAAAACAACAAGAAATGACCGAAGACGGAGACGACACGACAGGCACGGACTCAGACCGTGAGGAAGAACACATGGGGACACAAGCGGCTATGCTAATACGAACGGGACTGGAAGATATCGTCAAAGAAATAAAGGATTTTAAAACCGAAATGAAAGCAGAGTTCACAGCATTCAAGGAAGAAATAAAAAAAGACATGAAAGAAGAACTCGAGGATTTAAAAAAAGACGTTAATCAGCGGCTCACAGAAACAACGACAGAGTTAACTACACAAGACAAGAGACTCACAGAGGCAGAAGAGAGAATTGAAGAGATGGAAAACTGGAACATAGAGGCAAAAGAAGCCCTACTCCAATCGATGAAACAACAGAAAATATTACAAGACAAGCTGACAGACCAAGAGGGAAGAAATCGACGGAATAATATCCGCATCTTTGGTCTGAAAGAGGGAACTGAAGGCAGCTCAGTGGCACAATTCATTGAACAACTTCTGAAACAAGAACTACCGCTGCCGATAAGCATGGAGCTACAAATACAACGGGCACACCGAGCTCTAATGCCGAAACCAGACGCTGATAAACCTCCGAGATCGATCGTGGTGAACTTTCTTCAGTACACGGTGAAGGAGACGGTGCTGAAGGAAGCCTGGAAGAAAAAGATCCACTACCAAAACCAACCACTCTTTTTTGATCACGACTACGCCGCTGAGGTTATCCGGAAAAGAAAAGAATACAACGGTATTAAAAAAGCCCTAAAAGAGAAGGGAATACGCTTCCAGACGCCCCTGACGAAAATAAGGATCCATTGGGAAGCCGGACCGCGGACATACGAGAGCGCGCAAGAGGCTGCAGAGGAGCTGCACAGGAGGGGAATCACGGCGGAGTCACCGGGGAGAGGCGCAGCCAGGTCGGGGACGGAGGAGCGGCTCCAGCGGGCGCTGCCGTGGCAACTAACCGGGAACCCAGAAGTCACTGCTACGCGAATCAAGAAAAAACTACAAGACTTTCAAAGGAAATGACGGTCTAAGGTATGTGAGAGCATTAAAACAGACAGAAAAAGACACGAAAGGACAGACCTGAAGTGATTGAACTCGTAAAACCGGTCATAATATTGATCAGTCTTCACATACTATATCTGATCGATGAGAACATGTTCACCTAGGAGGTTAATGCACAGACATTACTGGACAATTAGACCAAACCTACCTAGAGAGGGGCCCCCATACACAGTGGGATTTTCCCCTCAACCCACACAGGTAATGTGGGAGGCACACACAAGGACACATGCCTATTTTTGGAAGTTAAACTGTTCTAGTTCTATGTTATACGTTCTCTATCAAACGGTTCTGTTTTTGTTTGTTGTTGGTTACTATGGCTACGATGTGGATCCAAAGATTGAACGACTGAAATATGAGTAATATCTCACTAGTGTCACTAAACATAAATGGGCTAAACAACCCGGTTAAGAGAGGCAAGGTCATTTTGAAAATGAGGAAAGTTAAAGCGCAAATCATCTTCCTCCAGGAAACCCATTTATCCAAGGAGGAGCATGAAAAGCTTAAGAAGTCTGGTTATAGGAAAACTTACTATAGCACATGCAGGCAAAGCCGAAAAAGAGGGGTTGCTATCATGATACAAAACACAGTTAATTTTGAATGCCTGAAAGAAATCAACGATGACGAAGGGCGATATGTTATTGTTAAAGGAAAACTAGAGAACAAAATGATCACCTTAGTTAATGTCTATGCCCCACCAGAAAGTGACAAACATTTCTTTAAAGCTTTATTCTCCACCATATCATCTGAGGCAGAAGGTATTATGATGTGTGCAGGGGATTTTAATGTCATTCTTGATCATAAGATAGATACAACAAGCAAAAGAAAGAATAAGATCCACCTAACTAAATTCATGAATATGTCACTGAAGGAACAGGGTATGAAAGATGTGTGGAGGGAATTTCATCCAACGGAGAAGGATTATACGCACTACTCTAACACACACAAGACTCACTCCAGAATAGACTATGTATTTATGAATAGCTGGGACCTGCACAGGGTGAAAGAGTGTAAAATCGGGGTGGCGGATGTTTCTGATCATAATGCAGTTCACTTAACTGTACTTCTGGATAGTAGACATAAAAACACAACATGGAGAATGAACGTGGGAATAATGAACAGTAAGGTAATAACTGAACAAATTAAAAAAGAAATAAAGAGCTGTATAGAAGATAATGATACAGAAGAAATTAAACCAACTATCCTATGGGACACTCTAAAGGCAGTAATTAGAGGAAAATTAATAGCTATAACATCACAGCAAAAGAAGCTAAAACAAACAGCCTATCTCAACTTGACTGATAAATTAAAAAATCTGGAAACAAAATATCGAAACACGAAGAAAACTCAACTTCTACAAGAAATGAAGACTATTAAAGAGGAAATAGACAAACTTCTGAAAGATGAGATAGAAAAGAAACTCAGATTTATAAAACAGCAATACTATGAAACTGGCCCTAAAGCTACTAAAATTCTTGCAAGGCGTATTAGGAAACAACAGGTCCAAAGTACAATACCCAAAATCAGAGACCCACAATCAGACAAATTAGAATATGAGGTAGCGGAAATAGAAAACATATTTAACAATTACTACAAAAAACTATATTCACAACCACCCTCGTCTAGTGAGGAGGCGAAAAGGCAGTTTCTCGACTCACTCGACTTACCAGCTATTGGTGAATTACAGAATAACAAACTCACAGCTCCTATAACACCTGATGAAATATCCAAGACCATATCCAAACTTAAAGCTAACAAAACCCCTGGAGGGGATGGTTTCCCATCGGAGTGGTATAGAACCTTTAAGCAGGAACTGATACCTCTCCTTACAGCTTCCTTTAACTGGACCCTCAAGGAAGGCCAATTACCACCATCTTGGAAAGAGGCAATCATTTCGTTAGTCCCCAAAGAGGGAAAAGATACAGAATACTGTAATAATTACAGACCAATATCAGTTCTTAATGTGGACTACAAGATATATACATCTATCATAGCACAAAGGTATAAGACCCTTCTGAATGACCTAATTGATGAAGACCAAACAGGTTTCATCGCAGGGCGCCAAACACAAGATAGCATTAGGAGGACAATTCAGATAATCAATACAATACAATCAAATAAGAACAGCGCAATTCTACTAAGTCTTGACGCTGAAAAAGCTTTTGATAGCGTTAATTGGAATTTCCTATACTTAGTATTAGAACGTTTCGGATTTAACAAAGATTCAGTCAATTGTGTTAAAACTATTTACCAAAACCCTACAGCCAGGATAAAAGTTAATGGCAGCCTAACAGATAGAATATTGCTAGAAAGAGGTACCCGACAAGGATGTTGCCTATCTCCACTCCTTTTCGCTTTATATATTGAACCGTTAGCACAGGCAATCAGACAGAATGAGAAGGTAAAAGGAATTAATATCAAAGGACAGGAACATACAATAAGTCTATTTGCGGATGATATTTTAATATATTTGGACCGCCCCAACACAAACTTTATTCAATTAATGCACCTTATAGATGAGTTTGGGATCCACTCAGGATATAAAATAAATGTAAATAAGACGCAGATTCTGACCTTCAATTATACCCCATCCCTAGAAATCAAGAAAACCTACCAATTAAAATGGCACGCAAAAACTATAAAATATCTTGGTGTAACTCTAACAAAACGACTCTCTGACCTATACAAAGCAAATTACGATCAGATCCATCTCCAGATAAGTAGAGACATAGAAAGGTGGACAACCTTGCTATTAGATCTTAACTCAAGAATTGAAGTAATTAAAATAAATATTTTCCCTAGACTACTCTACTACTTTCTCTCTCTACCCATCAAGATTCCACAGGAAAAGTTCAAAATCTGGGATAAAATGATCTCCAGATCCATATGGAATGGTAAAAGACCACGGATAAAATACTCTACGCTGCAATTGGGAAAAGAAAAAGGAGGTATGGGACTCCCAAAATTAAAAGATTATTACAGTGCAGCACAATTAAGACCAATAATTATGTGGTGTGACAAGGACTATAATGCAAAGTGGAAAGATATTGAAAAGGTGGTAGCAGACACACCAACCCAGGCCCTGGTTGGCAATCCAAAACTAATGAAGTCACTACAAGAATGGATAGACCCAATAACTCTACACACACTGTCTATTTGGTTTGATTTTGTCAGACAACACAAATTAGAAAGGGACATAAAATTGTTAAGCTGGTTTTCTTATGATGACGGATTTAAACCAGGGGTAAATGACTACAACTTCAGGGACTGGAGTAGGAAAGGACTCACAGCAATGTGTAAACTAATGAAGAATGGACACATAATGAGCTTCCAGGAGCTGAAAACGGACTATGGCCTTGAAAATAGAGATCATTTTAGATTTCTACAGCTACGGGACTATTTTCTAAAGGAAATACAAACTGTGAAAAATCTAAATGGTGTACTTGATGTAATGATCAGGACATACAATGGAACCAAACTGAAAGCAGTTTCAGTACTGTACCGAAACTTAAGAGACTCAGAAGATGTCTCCACTCTGTACATTAAGGAGAAGTGGGAGAAGGAATTGAAGATTAACATTACTGTAGAGGAGTGGCAGAGCATGTGTGAAGCACAGCACACAACCACAAATTCGAGAATATGGCGGGAATTCGGGTGGAAAAACCTGACCCGTTTTTTCATCACTCCCAAATTAAAAAGTAAACAAACAGGCTCCCAGCACTCATGTTGGCGTTTATGTGGAGAAAGGGAAGCCAATCATACACACATTTTCTGGGGATGTCAGAAACTTAATCCATTTTGGGAAAACGTACACAATATAATTAAGAACATCCTGGGTTATGAAATACCTAATGAATGTGGTGTTATGTACCTTGGGAACTTGAATCAATATGTCCTGGTCAAAGACAGATATTTAATAAAAATATTACTGGTCACATGTAAAAAAATAATAACAAGAAGATGGTATAAGACCGAGCCACCAGCTATGAATGAATGGCTAGAAATCATTAGAGAAGTCCATAACATGGAGAGAATGACATATAGACTTAGAATGAAGGAAAATGTTTTTGTGACTAAATGGGAGAAGTGGACCCGATGGGACACAGTTGGGAATACCTGAAATCTGTCTTAATCATATTTTTTTCTCTTGGATCTGTATACAATGTAATTTAACAATGGACACATGTAGCCACGACTGTTTTATTTCTTTCTTTCTGTTTTTGTTTCTGTGTTCTTTTTTCTCAGTTGTATCTGATTTTTCCAACTGCTCCACACGCAGAATGTAATACATGGATCTACTGTATATGTATACTTTGATGTCCACAAGTGGAGATGAAAATTTCAATAAAAATCTAAGTTTAAAAAAAAAAAAAAAAAAATAGATGCAAAACCACCACAAAAAGATGCAAAATGTCTAAAAATAGATGCAAAACCACCATAAAAAGATACAAAATGACTAAAAATAGATGCAAAAAACACCATAAAAAGATGCAAAATGACTAAAAATAGATGCAAAATGACTAAAAATAGATGCAAAACCAGCACAAAAAGATGCAAAACAACTAAAAATAGATGCAAAACCACCACAAAAAGATGCAAAATGACTAAAAATAGATGCAAAACCACCACAAAAAGATGCAAAATGTGTAAAAATAGATGCAAATCCACCACAAAAAGATGCAAAATGTGTAAAAATAGATGCAAAACCACCACAAAAAGATGCAAAATGACTAAAAATAGATGCAAAACCACCACAAAAAGATGCAAAATGACTAAAAATAGATGCAAAACCACCAAAAAAAGATGCAAAATGACTAAAAATAGATGCAAAACCACCACAAAAAGATGCAAAATGACTTAAAATAGATGCAAAACCACCACAAAAAGATGCAGAATGACTAAAAATAGATGCAAAACCACCACAAAAAGATGCAGAATGACTAAAAATAGATGCAAAACCACCACAAAAAGATGCAAAATGACTAAAAATAGATGCAAAACCACCACAAAAAGATGCAAAATGACTAGAAATAGATGCAAAACCACCACAAAAAGATGCAGAATGACAAAAAATAGATGCAATACCACCACAAAAAGATGCAAAATGACTAAAAATAGATGCAAAACCACCACAAAAAGATGCAGAATGACTAAAAATAGATGTCCAGACCCCACAGAGTGCTGCACTTCATTCACTTCCCCAGTGAAGTGTTTGTCATAAACTCACTCTTAGTGACTCATTACAAACTCATGCTGCCTTCAGGTGCTCTGGAAAAGACGGTTCTTTCCTCTTGTGAGCTGGAAATGACCAGTGCGTTGTGTTCAAGTGCGTTTGTTGTGGTAGTGAAATGAAAGATGGCGGAGCCTCAGATCCTGACCTGTTACTTGGGGAAAAGCATTTGAAACTAATTCATCAGCTGCAGCAAAAAGAGGATTGATCCAAACCAAAGCAGTAAATAATGTGCTGTATTTTTATAGATCATGAAGAGTCGACTTCTGAAAGGACCAGAGAGAAAGCTCATGTTTCTGTTTTAGCTGCAGGACCTTGTTCTACACTAATCTGAAGCACATCATCTTCCCTTCCAGCTCCAAAACAGCGCTGTTGTAATAAAGTAGACTCTTGCGTTGTGCTCCGCCATGTTGAAAAGGTCAAAGGTCATCTCTGCAACTGGTGCATCAAAGTCTTCTACGAGCGTCCCAGTGGAAATGACCACATGAGGGGGTGTTCATGTGCAATTTTCCCTTCAGCTTTTGGTATTTCACATGTTCCCATAGGACGTGAAGGCTCCAGTAGAGTCCAGCTTCAGGAAAAGATCCGGGTACGTCTTCTGTAGGAATGACGTCGTCTCACTTGGCCTGACGCTTGACGCACGCGGTTACATAAGGACCTGTGGGCTGATCGTCTGGAGCGTTTCTCTTCACGCAGGTAATCTGAGCGCGTCACTCAGGAGATGTGCAGAGGACGAGAAGTGTTCAGGAAACATTCCTGTCATATTCCAGCCTGTCGAGCCTGAAACGCAGCATGCTTCAGGCGTGTCTGAAGGAAGGCTGAGAGCACGCCAGCTGCTGTTTGAACACATGGTTTCATTTGCTCTTCTTAGTGACAGGAAGTAGATATGAGTTGGTCCTGGGAAGCTGTGACATTACCTGTGACTTCAACCAATGAAACACACACATGCTGTACGTTCACAACCTTAAACCCACTTTTCTCCCTGAGGTCAGAAAGCCTGAAACACAAAACATTACGGGGAGAAAAGAGACGTCTGATAAATGAAAAATAGATGCAAAACCACCTCAAAAGATGCAAAATGACTAAAAATAGATGCAAAACCACAGCAAAAAGATGCAAAATGACTAAATAAAGATGCAAAACCACCACAAGAAGATGCAAAATGACTAAAAATGGATGCAAAATGACTAAAAATAGATGCAAAACCACCTCAGAAGATGCAAAATGACTACAAACAGATGTAAAAAAAAACCTCAAAAGATTCAAAAAGGCTAAAAATAGATGCAAAACCACCACAAGATGCAAAATAACTTAAAATAGATGCAAAACCACCAAAGAAGATGAAAAATGACCAAAAATAGATGCAAAATGACTAAAAATAGATACAAAACCACCACAAGAAGATGCAAAATGACTAAAATTGATGCAAAACCAACACAGAAGATGCAAAATGACTTAAAATAGATGAAAACCACCACAAGAAGATGCAAAATGACTAAAAATAGATGCAAAACCAACACAGAAGATGCAAAATGACTTAAAATAGATGAAAACCATCACAAAAAGATGCATTAACCAGCTCTTACTGGGGGATCCTGAGGCGTTCCCAGGCCAATGTGGAGATCTAATCTCTCCACCTGGTCCTGGGTCTTCCCCGAGGCCTCCTCCCAGCTGGACGTGCCTGGAACACCTCCCTAGGGAGGCGCCCAGGGTTCATCCTTACCAGATGATCCTGAACCACCTCAACTGGCTCCTTTCAACGCAAAGGATCAGCGGCTCTACTCCGAGTTCCTCACGGATGCTGAACTTCTCCCCCTCTCTCTAAGGGAGACTCCAGACCCCCTCCTGAGGAAACACATTTCACACGCTTGGACCTGGACCTGGTTCTTTGGGTCCTGACCCAGCTTTCATGACCACAGCTCTCTATGTCAATCAGAACTGGTGTAGAGACGTGATGGTCAGGGAGAGTCTTTGTGCCCCGGACCTTGACCTTCTCTCTGTTTAGCTTAGGCCCTTTTGTTTACCAAGGGAATTGACTCAGTTGTTTGTCACACTGGTAAATATTCACCCCAAAGCTAATATGGATAATGCTGTTGGGGCTATCACTCGCACAGGGCTACAGCTACAAGCTCTATCGCCAGACGCTCCTAGCTTCATTATGGGTGACTTTAATAACTGTAAACCAGGGAAACACCTGGGGAACTTTTACCAGTATGTGACGTGTGCCACTAGACTTACTAAGTGCCTGGATCTGTGTTATGGTTCCAGAAAAGGGGCTTATAAGTCCCTCCGGAGAGCTTCACTGGGTGCGTCAGACCACAACACTGTTTATTTGGTCCCGTCCTACAAACCGGTCCTGAAGAGACACAAACCGGAATGAAGATAAGTTCAGTTCAGTTCAGTTCAGTTTATTTTCAGACATTTCAGACAAAGACATTTCATGACAAACACAAAAAATAAATGTATAAGGTCTGAAAAAAGGGAACAGGCAGAAGCTAAAGCTGATAACGCCGACCCTTTAAAACACATAAACGTAGGTCGCTGCTACACACAGGTCAAAAAGAAAATGTCTAATAATGAATTTATTGCTGCTGTCAGCGAAACACAATCAACATATGTTTGAATCATGGTCCTCTTGAGCACAGTTTTAAAGTAAATTAATGTTCTGCAGTCTTTTAAATCTACGGCCGAATCATCCAAACATTCACTCCAACAACAGAAACATGTTTGCATTTGTTCTAACACTGGGCTTTTTTAGCACGTCTCGCCCTCTCAGCAGATCGGTACTTTCCCTTTCCTGGAACAGGTTCTGGATCAAAATGGGGAATTGATTATTCTTTATTTTAAACATAAATTGTGCCGTTCGAAAGTAAACTAAGTCCTTAAATTTCAAGGCTTTTTTTCGGATGAAAAGTGTATTTGTGTGTTCCCTTTATCCAACTTTATTTATAAGTGGCATTGCCCTTTTTTGGATCAAACTGACTGGTTTGGTGTTAGTTTAGTGTGTGTGTCCCCACACCTCCAGACCATAGGTCATGTAGATTAGTTCCGGTCTGGACGGAGGAGTGTGAAAGAACTTCTCTGGAGTCCTCAGTGTTTCTCAAATCATGTCTTTACTAAATACTGCATGCATACAGGAGAGACATCATACCAACAGCCGGGTCTCCAACCATCTCTGCCTGTCTTCAAGTCACTTCAACATTTATACAGTTACATCAAAGCTCCTTACAGACACAAGGACATCAAAGTAACCAAAAACACCCTACCCAATGTTTATGACCCCAGTGGATGTTATCAGTGTTTTACGACCACCCAATGTCACCATTTGCAAACCCCCTGTGACTCCTATCCACAACCCCCCCCAGCAGTCATTCACAGCTTGACTATTATGGGATTTACATCATAGATAAATAAAGAGTTACAAAAAAAAGTTAGGTCAATCTTTGGTTATTTCTCACAGGAGTCTATCGGACGTCTCCAGGATTGTTACGATTGCACGGACTGGGACTTGTTCAAAAAGTCGTGGATGAAATGACTGAGACCGTCTCTGATTATGTTACATTTTGTGAGGAGCTATGTATCCATAAAAAATCAATCTCCATTTTCCCTAACAATCAGCCATGGGTCTCAAAATCAGTCAAAAACGCTATCAACAAGAGAAACATCAGTGTTAATACAGGTGATATGGATTCATGTGAGGAGCTACAGAAGCAGGTCAGCAAATCAATAAAACTTGCCAAGCAGCAAAATAAGGACAGGGTGGAGAACCTGTTCAGCACTGGCAGCGCACGCCCTGCATGGGAGGGGTTGAATTCCTGGCTGGGGACGCAGCCTCATAAGACAAACATCTCCTTAGATATGAAGTCTGATTACCACCTGGCAAATGAACTAAATATGTATTCAAACCGTTTGAATGACCATGATTTTAGCCATGAACATTTTGAGTCAAGAAGATGTTTTAGTGTGATTAAAGAGCTTTAAAGTAAAAGTGCGTCGTTTCAAACATCAGTGCAAATGCAGTCAAAGCAGTAAAAGTGAAGCTTGAATCATTTTGGTCTGATTCATTCACGTCCTTCTGGATTCACAGTCACAACAAATCACTGATGAAATGATGTTTGTTTAAATGAGGCTTGAAACGCTCGTTTGGCTCCAGATGATGTTGTGAAATTGAATCGTCTTCTCACAAACGCTTCAAAGAAGACGATGGAATTATTATAGAAGAGGTGAAATCATTCAGAGCCGCTGTCAGTCGCCAAGAGTCAGAGAAATACGGAGCCGCCCCCAAAGACTGAGCTGCCAACAAGTGTTTTATAACTAAACACCGACGTGTTTTCAGACGTGGAGCGGGTTTGAACCGAGGCTTTGTTGTCAACGAGGAAACAAAGTGGCGCTCCTCTTCCTGGAGTGAACACAGCTTGATAACCCCTCCCTCCTCCTCCTGCTCTGAAACACAGCCAGCTCCACCCTGAACTCCACTTATTTCCTTGTTCCCTCCCCTTCAGATCTACACTTTGAAAATGGGTGGAACCAACATGGTGGTGACGTGCAGGAGCTGACAGGCCCCACTCACTGCACACACACATGTTGTTGAGATCAGAGCTCAGACTAGTTTCACTGCTGAGGAAGAGAAACTCACACAGGCGTTGGCACTGAGAGGTGAAATGGCGCAGAAAGGAGTTCAGCTGGACCGGGAAACCTTCTCTTGTTCCATCTGTCTGGATCTACTGAAGGACCCGGTGACTATTCCCTGTGGACACAGCTACTGCATGAACTGTATTAAAAGCTGCTGGGATGAAGAGGAGGGGAAGAAAACACACAGCTGCCCTCAGTGCAGGCAGAGCTTCACACCGAGGCCTGCCCTGCTGAAAAACACCATGTTAGCAGTTTTAGTGGAGGAACTCAAGAAGACTGGACTCCAAGCTGCTCCTGATGATCACTGCTATGCTGGACCTGAGGATGTGGGATGTGATGTCTGCACTGGGAGGAAACTGAAGGCCCTCAAGTCCTGTCTCTTCTGTCTGGTCTCTTATTGTGAGGAACACCTGCAGCCTCATTACAACGTAGCTGCTTTAAAGAAACACAAGCTGGTGGAGCCCTCCAAGAAGCTGCAGGAGAACATCTGCTCTCGTCACGATGAGGTGATGAAGCTGTTCTGCCGTACTGATCAGCAGTGTATCTGTCTTGTGTGCGTTATGGACGAACACAAAGGCCACGACACAGTCTCAGCTGCAGCAGAAAGGAGCCAGAGGCAGAGAGAGCTGGAGGGGAGTCGACTAAACATCCAGCAGAGGATCCAGGACAGAGAGAAAGATGTGAAGCTGCTTCAGCAGCAGGTGGAGGCCATCAACCGCTCTGCTGATAAAGCAGCGGAGGACAGCGAGAAGAGCTTCAGCGAGCTGATCCGTCTCATGGAGAAGAGACGCTCCGATGTGAAGCAGCAGGTCAGATCCCAGCAGGAAACTGAAGTGAGTCGAGTCAAAGAGCTTCAGGAGGAGCTGGAGCAGGAGATCACTGAGCTGAAGAGGAAAGACGCTGCGCTGGAACAACTCTCACACACAGAGGATCACAACCAGTTTCTCCACAGCTACACCTCACTGTCTCCACTCACTGAATCTACATCCAGCTTCAAGATCCGTCCTCTGAGATACTTTAAGGACGTGACGGCGGCTGTGTCAGAAGTCACAGAGAAACTACAGGACGTCCTAAGAGAGAAATGGACAAACGTCTCACTGACTGTGACTGAAGTGGATGTTTTACTGTCAGATCCACGAGCAGAGCCCAAGACCAGAGCTGACTTCTTAAGATACTCACGTGAAATCACACTGGATCCAAACACAGCAGAGAAACAACTGTTATTATCTGAGGGGAACAGAAAAGCAACATGGATGCTTGAAGAACAGTCTTATTCTGATCACACAGACAGATTCAGTTATTATCTTCCTCAGGTCCTGAGTAGAGAGAGTCTGACTGGACGTTGGTACTGGGAGGTGGAGTGGAGAGGAAGAGTTGATGTAGCAGTCGCATACAAGAATATGAGCAGAGCAGAGAGATTTGGAAACGATGACAAATCTTGGGTGTTAGAGTGTAACAACAACAGTTATAACTTTTATCACAACAAAGTCGAAACTCCCGTCTCAGGTCCTCGGTCCTCCAGAGTCGGAGTGTACCTGGATCACAGTGCAGGTGTTCTGTCCTTCTACAGCGTCTCTGAAACCATGACTCTCCTCCACAGAGTCCAGACCACATTCACTCAGCCTCTCTATGCTGGACTTTGTCTTTATTATGTAAACTCAGCTGCTGAGTTGTGTAAAGTCAAATAGTCAGAAGTAATTTAATAGTTAAATCCTCAAACTTATTTCGTCTCCACGTTTGTCGCTGAGAGCTGATTTTTCTTTCCACGTCTCGGCTGCACACAGATCAGCTGTCACTCACACGTTGTGGGCGGGACTTTGACGTCTTGTCATTAAGTTGTGGTGTAAATGTTTGAGTGTCTTTAGGTGGCGCTCCTTCCTGCGTGTGTTTAGCCACGGAGCCTATCACTGCTCATGGGGATGGAAAAGGAAACGTGTGTGTGCTCTAAATGTCTGATGAATATCTGATTCTATGGATGCATTTGTATGTTGTTGTTTCTTTGTTTGTCACACGTACGAATGAGGCTCTGGGATTGATCCTAAAGTGTAATAATCCAGATTATAATGAGGGAGGAAATCCTGATTCTTCTCTGTTCCACAGCTGAGATTCTGCTCAAACATGTTGATTGTGTGGATGAAGTGTTCCTGAAATCATTGAGTCATTTCACTTTACTGATGGGACGTGTGAACAAACTGAAGCTTTATCAAGAAATAAACGTCAACACACTCTTTTCTCCTCTTTGTTGTTTCAATAACATATAATCAGATAATGTTGGAATATAAACAGCTGCAAAAGAAACTAATGAAACATACTGTACAGTAATTATGCTCTTTCATTAGATATTTAATTAATAAATATAGACATCATTTAAAAATATGCCTATGAAATAAATAAATATGACTGCAAAATTAATCTTTAATTAAATAAATAAAATCCTGTTTAATTTCCCCTTTTATTCACTAATTATTTATTTTAATTATATTTTTAAATTATTTATTAATTCATTTATTTTAATAATGTAGCAGATTAAATTAGATGTTATTGTGCTAATTAATAAACATAATTGTTAAAGCTCATTAAACCAGATGTTCATGAATAAAGTGCTGAAATAAAAACATAAAAACAAAAAACAACGCCCAGGTTTAATGTTTTGCTATTTCATTAATATTTAATAATTAAATATAGATATAAATAATTTAAAAATATGCCTATGAAATAAATAAAGATAGTAAAAAGATGCAAAACCACCACAAAAAGATGCAAAATGACATAAAATAGATGCAAAACCACCACAAAAAGATGCAAAATGACTAAAAATAGATGCATAACCACAACAAAACAATGCAAAATGGCTAAAAATAGATGCAAAGCCACCACAAAAAGATGCAAAATGACCACAAAAAGAAGCAAAACCAGCACTTAAATATGCAAAATGACAAAAAATAGATGCAAAACCACCACAAAAAGATGCAAAATGACTAAAAATAGATGCAAAGCCACCACAAAAAGATGCAAAATGACCACAAAAAGAAGCAAAACCAGCACTTAAATATGCAAAATGACTAAAAATAGATGCATAACCACAACAAAACAATGCAAAATGGCTAAAAATAGATGCAAAACCACCACAAAAAGATGCAAAATGACTAAAAACAGATGCAAAACCACCACAAAAGATGCAAAATGACTGAAAATAGATGCAAAACCACCACAAAGATTCAAAATGACTAAAAATAGATTCAAAACCACCACAAAAAGATGCAAAATGACTAAAAATAGATGCAAAACCACCACAAAAAGATGCAAAATGACAAATAGTTGCAAAACCACCACAAGAAGATGCAAAATGACTAAAAATCGAGGCAAAACCACCATAAAAAGATGCAAAATGACTAAAAATAGATGCAAAACCAACACATAAAGATGCAAATGACTAAAAAAAGATGCAAAACCACAAAACGATGCAAAAGGACTAAAAAAAGATGCAACACCACAAAAAGATGCAAAATGACTAAAAATAGATGCAAAACCACCACAAAAAGATGCAAAATCACTAAAAATAGATGCAAAACAACCACAAAAAGATGCAAAATGATTAAAAATAGATGCAAAACCACCACAAAAAGATGCAAAATGACTAAAAATAGATGCAAAACCACCACAAAAAGATGCAAAATGATTAAAAACAGATGTCCAGACCACACAGAGTGCTGCACTTCATTCACTTCCCCAGTGAAGTGTTTGTCATAAACTCACTCTTAGTGACTCATTACAAACTCATGCTGCCTTCAGGTGCTCTGGAAAAGACGGTTCTTTCCTCTTGTGAGCTGGAAATGACCAGTGCGTTGTGTTCAAGTGCGTTTGTTGTGGTAGTGAAATGAAAGATGGCGGAGCCACAGATCCGGACCTGTTACTTGGGGAAAAGCATTTGAAACTAATTCATCAGCTGCAGCAAAAAGAGGATTGATCCAAACCAAAGCAGTAAATAATGTGCTGTATTTTTATAGATCATGAAGAGTCGACTTCTGAAAGGACCAAAGAGAAAGCTCATGTTTCTGTTTTAGCTGCAGGACCTTGTTCTACACTAATCTGCAGCACATCATCTTCCCTTCCAGCTCCAAAACAGCGCTGTTGTGATAAAGTAGACTCTTGCGTTGTGCTCCGCCATGTTGAAAAGGTCAAAGGTCATCTCTGCAACTGGTGTATCAAAGTCTTCTTTGACGAGCGTCCCAGTGGAAATGACCACATGAGGGGGTATTCATGTGCAATTTTCCCTTCAGCTTTTGGTATTTCACATGTTCCCATAGGACGTGAAGGCTCCAGTAGAGTCCAGCTTCAGGAAAAGATCTGGGTACGTCTTCTGTAGGTGCAACCGGCACCCAAAGATGATTGTTCATTTCTTGATTAACTCAAACTTTCAGTTTGATTAAGACTAGGCCCAAAGCCTGGTTGCCTTTGTCTCTGAAACAAAGGCCTGCCATGCCAAGGTGTGATTCTCCAAGGGACCCCCAAACTGTTCATTGGCTGGCTTTACCTCTGATGATGACATCATCAGGGCCTATATAAAGTGTAGCACACAACCTGCACTTCCTCTTCCTCCCGATCTTCCTCCCTCTTTCTTCCAGATCTCACACTCAACTCGACGCGCTCCTGCGGATCCAGGAGACCAGCTGCCCGCTGTCCCCTCGGCCCTGGACCTGGCCTATGGCGTAGGATCACCAACCGGTTATCCTCAACTCGACGCGCTCCTGCGGATCCAGGAGACCAGCTGCCTGCTGTCCCCTCGGCCCTGGACCTGGCCTATGGCGTAGGATCACCAACCGGTTATCCTCAACTCGACGCGCTCCTGCGGATCCAGGAGACCAGCTGCCTGCTGTCCCCTCGGCCCTGGACCTGGCCTAGGGCGTAGGATCACCAACCGGTTATCCTCAACTCGACGCGCTCCTGCGGATCCAGGAGACCAGCTGCCCGCTGTCCCCTCGGCCCTGGACCTGGCCTATGGCGTAGGATCACCAACCGGTTATCCTCAACTCGACGCGCTCCTGCGGATCCAGGAGACCAGCTGCCTGCTGTCCCCTCGGCCCTGGACCTGGCCTATGGCGTAGGATCACCAACCGGTTATCATCAACTCGACGCGCTCCTGCGGATCCCGGAGACCAGCTGCCCGCTGTCCCCTCGGCCCTGGACCTGGCCTATGGTGTAGGATCACCAACCGGTTATCCTCAACTCGACGCGCTCCTGCGGATCCAGGAGACCAGCTGCCCGCTGTCCCCTCGGCCCTGGACCTGGCCTATGGCGTAGGATCACCAACCGGTGATCCTCAACTCGACGCGCTCCTGCGGATCCAGGAGACCAGCTGCCTGCTGTCCCCTCGGCCCTGGACCTGGCCTATGGCGTAGGATCACCAACCGGTTATCCTCAACTGAGCACAGCAAAGAGCGATCAGTTTCCTCTTTTGCCTAAGAGCAACCACCAAGACAAGAACCTTTCTACCACGGAGCTTCCTTTCTTCAACCAGCCGTTGGCATCAAGCAACGCAAAACATCTCCCATCTCATGGACTGGTAACTAATCACCAACTGGGCGTTACTACGTGTTATAGGACTTTATGAACGGCTTGATACCATTGTAACTTTGTCAGAAGATCTGAGAACTGAGATTTCAAGCTGCTGGTGCTTTGTGTAACTTCAATGTTCACACCTTCTCTGCAGGGGTCCAAGCCCCCACCTCTTCTCTTTGTCACACACACACACACACACACACACACACACACACACACACACACACACACACACACACACACACACACACACACACACACACACACACACACACACACACACACACACACACACACACACACACACACACACACACACACACACACACACACACACACACACACACACACACACACACACACACGTCTGATTATTTAATGTTACACAAAGATGAATGAGCTTCTACTAAGAAAAGAACTTTTAAATCCTTTTAAACTAATTAAACTATTACATTTATCGGTGTTTAACCCTTAATTAGTAGTTTAATGTATTTTATGAGACTTTGATATTAGTTATCACTCCGTCTATGACGGTGGTGCCCCGAGGAACTCTGGTTTGACTAGAGTCGTTTTTATTATTATCTTTGATAATTATTGGTGATAACTAATATTTACTTGATTAACGGTAAATTTATTGAGAATACTCAGTCTCATAATCTGAACGTGAGTCACGGCCCTACATTTGATTGGTTCTCCGTGTGAAGTTTTAATAAATTAAAGTTATTAATTTTTATTAATTTTCTTTATCAAATATTTCATTTGATAGTCACACTATTGATCCAATTAAGCCTAAAGTGCCTACAGTCTTCTGTAGGAATGAAGTCGCCTCACTCGGCCTGACGCTTGACGCACGCGGTTACATAAGGACCTGTGGGCTGATCGTCTGGAGCGTTTCTCTTCACGCAGGTAATCTGAGCGCGTCACTCAGGAGATGTGCAGAGGACGAGAAGTGTTCAGGAAACATTCCTGTCATATTCCAGCCTGTCGAGCCTGAAACGCAGCATGCTTCAGGCGTGTCTGAAGGAAGGCTGAGAGCACGCCAGCTGCTGTTTGAACACATGGTTTCATTTGCTCTTCTTAGTGACAGGAAGTAGATATGAGTTGGTCCTGGGAAGCTGTGACATTACCTGTGACTTCAACCAATGAAACACACACATGCTGTACGTTCACAACCTTAAACCCACTTTTCTCCCTGAGGTCAGAAAGCCTGAAACACAAAACATGACGGGGAGAAAAGAGACGAGTGATAGATGAAAAATAGATGCAAAACCACCTCAAAAAGATACAAAATGACTAAAAATAGATGAAAAACCACCACAAAAAGATGCAAATGACTTAAAATAGATGCAAAACCACCACAAAAAGATGCAAATGACTTAAAATAGATGCAAAACCACCAAAGAAGATGATAAATGACTAAAAATAGATGAAAAACCACCTCAAAAAGATGCAAAAGGACTAAAAATAGATGCAAAACCACCTCAAAAAGATGCAAAATGACTAAAGACAGATGCAAAACCACCACAAGAAGATGAAAAATGACTCAAAATAGATGCAAAACCACCACAAGAAGATGCAAAATGACTAAAAAAATATGCAAAACCACCACAAAAAGATGCAAAACCACCACAAAAAGATGCAAAATGTCTAAAAATAGATGCAAAACCACCACAAGAAGATGCAAAATGACTAAAAATAGATGCAAAACCACCTCAAAAGATGCAAAATGACTAAAAATAGATGCAAAACCACCACAAAAAGATGCATTAACCAGCTCTAACTGGGGGATCCTGAGGCGTTCCCAGGCCAGTGTGGAGATCTAATCTCTCCACCTGGTCCTGGGTCTTCCTCGAGGCCTCCTCCCAGCTGGACGTGCCTGGAACACCTCCCTAGGGAGGCGCCCAGGGTTCTTCCTTACCAGATGATCCTGAACCACCTCAACTGGCTCCTTTCAACGCAAAGGAGCAGCGGCTCTACTCCGAGTTCCTCACGGATGCTGAACTTCTCCCCCTCTCTCTAAGGGAGACTCCAGACCCCCTCCTGAGGAAACACATTTCAGACGCTTGGACCTGGACCTGGTTCTTTGGGTCCTGACCCAGCTTTCATGACCACAGCTCTCTATGTCAATCAGAACCGGTGTAGAGACGTGATGGTCAGGGAGAGTCTTTGTGCCCCGGACCTTGAACTTCTCTCTGTTTAGCTTAGGCCCTTTTGTTTACCAAGGGAATTCACTCAGTTGTTTGTCACACTGGTAAATATTCACCCCAAAGCTAATATGGATAATGCTGTTGGGGCTATCACTCGCACAGGGCTACAGCTACAAGCTCTATCGCCAGACGCTCCTAGCTTCATTATGGGTGACTTTAATAACTGTAAACCAGGGAAACACCTGGGGAACTTTTACCAGTATGTGACGTGTGCGACTAGACTTACTAAGTGCCTGGATCTGTGTTATGGTTCCAGAAAAGGGGCTTATAAGTCCCTCCGGAGAGCTTCACTGGGTGCGTCAGACCACAACACTGTTTATTTGGTCCCGTCCTACAAACCGGTCCTGAAGAGACACAAACCGGAAAGAAGATTAGTTCAGTTCAGTTCAGTTCAGTTTATTTTCAGACATTTCAGACAAAGACATTTCATGACAAACACAAAAAATAAATGTATAAGGTCTGAAAAAAGGGAACAGGCAGAAGCTAAAGCTGATAACGCCGACCCTTTAAAACACATAAACGTAGGTCGCTGCTACACACAGGTCAAAAAGAAAATGTCTAATAATGAATTTATTGCTGCTGTCAGCGAAACACAATCAGCATATGTTTGAATCATGTTCCTCTTGAGCACAGTTTTAAAGTAAATTAATGTTCTGCAGTCTTTTAAATCTACGGCCAAATCATCCAAACATTCACTCCAACAACAGAAACACATGTTTGCGTTTGTTCTAACACTGGGCTTTTTTAGCACGTCTCGCCCTCTCAGCAGATCGGTACTTTCCCTTTCCTGGAACAGGTTCTGGATCAAAATGGGGAATTGATTATTCTTTATTTTAAACATAAATTGTGCCGTTCGAAAGTAAACTAAGTCCTTAAATTTCAAGGCTTTTTTCCGGATGAAAAGTGTATTTGTGTGTTCCCTGTATCCAGCTTTATTTATAAGTGGCATTGCCCTTTTTTGGATCAAACTGACTGGTTTGGTGTTAGTTAGACTTAGACTTAGACAAACTTTATTGTCATTCACACACATTTTCATGTATACAAACGAAATTCCGTTGCAAGGCTCCAGAAACCACCAAAAAATATACAATATAAAAAGTAAATATAAAATATAAAAGGAGGCAAGATATAGACATATCTACAACAAATAAAATATAAAATAAAATATAAAATAAAATAAAAAATAATATAGCATCTAAGTTGACAGAGTTGACAGCTGTTTGAAGTGAGTATTAGCAGCAGAATATCAAGTATAAATAATAAATAAACAGTGAACAGTGAATATAAACAGAGAGTAACAGAATGGAATGAGGTAGTGCATAGTGTCCAGTAAAGTGACGAGTGTGTGTGTGTGTGAGTGTGTGTGTGTGTGTGGGGGGGGGGGGGGGGTTATTTGGAGATTAAAAGTCTTATTGCGTGGGGGATGAAGCTGTTGTGGAGTCTGGATGTTCTGCTCTTGAAGCTGCTGAACCTCTTACCAGAGGGCAGCAGGGAGAACAGAACATGATGGGGGTGAGAGGGGTCCTTGATGATGGACTCTGCCCTGGTCAGGCAGCGTCTGCGTGCAGTCTCGTGGATAGCAGGAAGAGCTGTACAGATGATACCCTCCGCTGTTCTCACCACTCTTTCTACACGTTTCCAGTCTGAGGCGTTGCAGGCCCCAGACCAGACAGAGATGCAGCTGGTTAAAATGCTCTCTATTGTCCCTTTGTAGAAGGTGGTGAGAATGGGAGGGGGAAGGAATGCTCTTCTCATCCGACGCAGAAAGTGCAGACGCTGTGCTCTCTTCACGAGAGCAGAGGTGTGAAGGGACAAGGTCAAAGTGTCGGTGATCTGCACCCCCAGGTATCTGGTGCTACTGACCATACATAGTTTGGTACGTGTGTCCCCACACCTCCAGACCATAGGTCATGTAGATTAGATCCGGTCTGGATGGAGGAGTGTGAAAGAACTTCTCTGGAGTCCTCAGTTTTTCTCAAATCATGTCTTTACTAAATACTGCATGCATACAGGAGAGACATCATACCAACAGCCGGGTCTCCAACCATCTCTGCCTGTCTTCAAGTCACTTCAACATTTATACAGTTACATCAAAGCTCCTTACAGACACAAGGACATCAAAGTAACCAAAAACACCCTACCCAATGTTTATGACCCCAGTGGATGTTATCAGTGTTTTACGACCACTGAATGTCACCATTTGCAACCCCCCTGTGACTCCTATCCACAACCCCCCAGCAGTCATTCACAGCTTGACTATTATGGGATTTACATCATAGATAAATAAAGAGTTACAAAAAAAAGTTAGGTCAATCTTTGGTTATTTCTCACAGGAGTCTATCGGACGTCTCCAGGATTGTTACGATTGCACGGACTGGGACTTGTTCAAAAAGTCGTGGATGAAATGACTGAGACCGTCTCTGATTATGTTACATTTTGTGAGGAGCTATGTATCCATAAAAAATCAATCTCCATTTCCCCTAACAATCAGCCATGGGTCTCAAAATCAGTCAAAAACGCTATCAACAAGAGAAACATCAGTGTTAATACAGGTGATATGGATTCATGTGAGGAGCTACAGAAGCACGTCAGCAAATCAATAAAACTTGCCAAGCAGCAAAATAAGGACAGGGTGGAGAACCTGTTCAGCACTGGCAGCGCACGCCCTGCATGGGAGGGGTTGAATTCCTCGCTGGGGACGCAGCCTCATAAGACAAACATCTCCTTAGATATGAAGTCTGATTACCACCTGGCAAATGAACTAAATATGTATTCAAACCGTTTCAGTGACCATGATTTTAGCCAGGAACATTTTGAGTCAAGAAGATGTTTTAGTGTGATTAAAGAGCTTTAAAGTAAAAGTGCGTCGTTTCAAACATCAGTGCAAATGCAGTCAAAGCAGTAAAAGTGAAGCTTGAATCATTTTGGTCTGATTCATTCACGTCCTTCTGGATTCACAGTCGCAACAAATCACTGATGAAATGATGTTTGTTTGAATGAGGCTTGAAACGCTCGTTTGGCTCCAGATGATGTTGTGAAATTGAATCGTCTTCTCACAAACGCTTCAAAGAAGACGATTGAATTATTATAGAAGAGGTGAAATCATTCAGAGCCGCTGTCAGTCGGCAAGAGTCAGAGAAATACGGAGCCGCCCCCAAAGACTGAGCTGCCAACAAGTGTTTTATAACTAAACACAGACGTGTTTTCAGACGTGGAGCGGGTTTGAACCGAGGCTTTGTTGTCAACGAGGAAACAAAGTGGCGCTCCTCTTCCTGGAGTGAACACAGCTTGATAACCCCTCCCTCCTCCTCCTGCTCTGAAACACAGCCAGCTCCACTCTGAACTCCACTTATTTCCTTGTTCCCTCCCCTTCAGATCTACACTTTGAAAATGGGTGGAACCAACATGGTGGTGACGTGCAGGAGCTGACAGGCCCCACCCACTGCACACACACATGTTGTTGAGATCAGAGCTCAGACTAGTTTCACTTCTGAGGAAGAGAAACTCACACAGGCGTTGGCACTGAGAGGTGAAATGGCGCAGAAAGGAGTTCAGCTGGACCGGGAAACCTTCTCTTGTTCCATCTGTCTGGATCTACTGAAGGACCCGGTGACTACTTCCTGTGGACACAGCTACTGCATGAACTGTATTAAAAGCCACTGGGATGAAGAGGAGGGGAAGAAAACACACAGCTGCCCTCAGTGCAGGCAGAGCTTCACACCGAGGCCTGCCCTGCTGAAAAACACCATGTTAGCAGTTTTAGTGGAGGAACTGAAGAAGACTGGACTCCAAGCTGCTCCTGATGATCACTGCTATGCTGGACCTGAGGATGTGGGATGTGATTTCTGCACAGGGAGGAAACTGAAAGCCCTCAAGTCCTGTCTCGTCTGTCTGGTCTCTTATTGTGAGGAACACCTGCAGCCTCATTTTGACTCAGCCCCATTCAAGAAACACAAGCTGGTGGAGCCCTCCAAGAAGCTGCAGGAGAACATCTGCTCTCGTCACAATGAGGTGCTGAAGCTGTTCTGCCGTACTGATCAGAAGTGTATCTGTCTTGTGTGCGTTATGGACGAACACAAAGGCCACGACACAGTCTCAGCTGCAGCAGAAAGGAGCCAGAGGCAGAGAGAGCTGGAGGGCAGTCGACTAAACATCCAGCAGAGGATCCAGGATAGAGAGAAAGATGTGAAGCTGCTTCAGCAGGAGGTGGAGGCCATCAACCGCTCTGCTGATAGAGCAGCGGAGGACAGCGAGAAGAGCTTCAGCCAGCTGATCCGTCTCATGGAGAAAAGACGCTCCGATGTGAAGCAGCAGGTCAGATCCCAGCAGGAAACTGAAGTGAGTCGAGTCAAAGAGCTTCAGGAGGAGCTGGAGCAGGAGATCACTGAGCTGAAGAGGAAAGACGCTGAGCTGGAACAACTCTCACACACAGAGGATCACAACCAGTTTCTCCACAGCTACACCTCACTGTCTCCACTCACTGAATCTACATCCAGCTTCAAGATCCGTCCTCTGAGACACTTTGAGGACGTGACGGCGGCTGTGTCAGAAGTCACAGAGAAACTACAGGACGTCCTGAGAGAGAAATGGACAAACGTCTCACTGACTGGGACTGAAGTGGATGTTTTACTGTCAGATCCACGAGCAGAGCCCAAGACCAGAGCTGACTTCTTAAGATACTCACGTGAAATCACACTGGATCCAAACACAGCAGAGAAACATCTGTTATTATCTGAGGGGAACAGAAAAGCAACACGCATGAGTGAAGAACAGTCTTATTCTGATCACACAGACAGATTCATTGTTCTTCCTCAGGTCCTGAGTAGAGAGAGTCTGACTGGACGTTGGTACTGGGAGATGGAGTGGAGAGGAGCAGTTTCTGTAGCAGTCGCATACAAGAATATGAGCAGAACAGAGAGATTTGGATTCAATGACAAATCTTGGATGTTATATTGTTACAACAACAGTTATAACTTTCATCACAACAACGTCCGAACTCCCGTCTCAGGTCCTCGGTCCTCCAGAGTCGGAGTGTACCTGGATCACAGTGCAGGTGTTCTGTCCTTCTACAGCGTCTCTGAAACCATGACTCTCCTCCACAGAGTCCAGACCACATTCACTCAGCCTCTCTATGCTGGACTTCGTCTTTATTATGGAAACTGTGTTGAGTTGTGTAAAGTCAAATAGTCAGAAGTCATTTAATGGTTAAATCCTCAAACTTATTTCGTCTCCACGTTTGTCGCTGAGAGCTGATTTTTCTTTCCACGTCTCGGCTGCACACAGATCAGATGTCACTCACACGTTGTGGGCGGGACTTTGACGTCTTGTCATTAAGTTGTGGTGTAAATGTTTGAGTGTCTTTAGGTGGCGCTCCTTCCTGCGTGTGTTTAGCCACGGAGCCTATCACTGCTCATGGGGATGGAAAAGGAAACGTGTGTGTGCTCTAAATGTCTGATGAATATCTGATTCTATGGATGCATTTGTATGTTGTTGTTTCTTTGTTTGTCACACGTACGAATGAGGCTCTGGGATTGATGCTAAAGTGTAATAATCCAGATTATAATGAGGGAGGAAATCCTGATTCTTCTCTGTTCCACAGCTGAGATTCTGCTCAAACATGTTGATTGTGTGGATGAAGTGTTCCTGAAATCATTGAGTCATTTCACTTTACTGATGGGACGTGTGAACAAACTGAAGCTTTATCAAGAAATAAACGTCAACACACTCTTTTCTCCTCTTTGTTGTTTCAATAACATATAATCAGATAATGTTGGAATATAAACAGCTGCAAAAGAAACTAATGAAACATACTGTACAGTAATTATGCTCTTTCATTAGATATGTATTAAATAAATATAGACATCATTTAAAAATATGCCTATGAAATAAATAAATATGACTGCAAAATTAATCTTTAATTAAATCAATAAAATCCTGTTTAATTTCCCCTTTTATTCACTAATTATTTATTTTAATTATATTTTTAATTATTTATTAATTCATTTATTTTAATAATGTAGTAGCAGATTAAATTAGATGTTATTGTGATAATTAATAAACATAATTGTTAAAGATCATTAAACCAGATGTTCATGAATAAAGTGCTGAAATAAAAACATTAAAATAAAAAAACAACGCCCAGGTTTAATTTTTTGCCATTTCATTAAATATTTAATAAATAAATATAGATATACATAATTTAAAAATATGCCTATGAAATAAAAAAGATAATAAAAAGATGCAAAACCAGCACAAAAAGATGCAAAACCAGCACAAAAAGATGCAAAATGACTAAAAAAAGATGCAAAACCATCACAAAAAGATACAAAATGACTAAAAATAGATGCAAAACCACCATAAAAAGATGCAAAATGACTAAAAATAGATGCAAAACCACCACAAAAAGATGCAAAATGACTAAAAAAAGATGCAAAACCACTACAAAAAGATGCAAAATGACTAAAAATAGATGCAAAACCACCACAAAAAGATGCAAAATGACTAAAATAGATGCAAAACCACCACAAAAAGATGCAAAATGACTAAAATAGATGCAAAACCACCACAAAAAGATGCAAAATGACTAGAAATAGATGCAAAATCACCACAAAAAGATGCTAAATGACTAAAAATAGATGCAAAATGTCACAAAAAGATGCAAAATGACTAAAAACAGATGCAAAACCAGCACAAAAAGATGCAAAATGACTAAAAACAGATGCAAAACCAGCACAAAAAGATGCAAAATGACTAAAAATAGATGCAAAACCACCACAAAAAGATGCAAAATGACTAAAATTAGATGCAAAACCACCACAAAAAGATGCAAAATGACTAAAAATAGTGAAACAATGAAAAAAGGGATGCAAAACGACCATGAAGAGATGCTAAATGACTGAATATAGATGTAAAACCGTCATTAAAAGAGGCAAAATGACTAGAAGTAAATGCAAAATCGTCACAAAATGATGAATAGTAAAGATGAACACATGTGGTCCCATCAGATCCTTTAAATGTGTTTATTTCTCAAAGATTTGTGAGAGAAAATGTGCCAGAGTTGTTCTTATACTAACACCAGCATTGGAAATGCCTCTGATACTGCCTATAAAGATATCAGCGTAGCAGATATCACATCATTTAGCCCTGAAGAAATCTACTCTAAAGTGGTTTATACATGTTTTCTTCAGGCTCTAGGATTCAAACATGAACAGGAAGTGTAGAGGCCACAGCTTTGAGTGACTTCAGCACGTCTGCGCCCACAGGACATCACTAGTTTCTCACTCTGCTCTGCTTTGATCTGCGTCCGTTCTGACTCACTCTCTAACACACTTCACTGACTGCAGTGGGTTTATTACACTTTACTTTGTTACAGAGGCTTTTCCAGAGCTTCTCTATGGGGTTCAGATCCATGCTGGACATACAAAACAGTGGGCCCTCGTTAATCACCGGAGTTACGTTCTAAACATAACCAGCAACAAACAATGACCAAAAATAGATGCAAAATGACTAAAAATAGATGCAAAATGACTAAAAATAGATGCAAAATGTCCAAAAATAGATGCAAAACCACCACAAAAAGAAACAAAATGACTAAAAATAGATGCAAAACCACCACAAGATGCAAAATGACTTAAAATAGATGCAAAACCACCAAAAACAGATGCAAAACGACTAAAAATAGATGCAAAACCACCACAAAAAGATGCAAAATAACTCAAATAGATGCAAAACCACCAAAAACAGATGCAAAATGTCCAAAAATCGATGCAAAATGTCCAAAAATCGATACAAAATGACTAAAAATAGATGCAAAACCACCACAAAAAGATGCAAAAAACCCTAAAAATAGATGCAAAAACACAACAAAAAGATGCAAAATGACTAAAAATAGATGCAAAACCACCACAAAAAGATGCAAAATCACTAAAAATAGATGCAAAACCACCACAAAAAGATGCAAAATGACTAAAAATAGATGCAAAACCACCACAAAAAGATGCAAAATGACTAAAAATAGATGCAAAACCACCACAAAAAGATGCAAAATGACTAAAAATAGATGCAAAACCACCACAAAAAGATGCAAAATCACTAAAAATAGATGCAAAACCACCACAAAAAGATGCAAAATGACTAAAAATAGATGCAAAACCACAAAAAGATGCAAAATGACTAAAAAAGATGCAAAACCACCACAAAAAGATGCAAAATGACTAAAAATAGATGCAAAACCACCAGGCTCAAAGGGGAATTGTTGTGTCTCTGTAAATCATGAATAAGTCAGAGAGTGTGGTCTTTACCTTCTCCATATGTAAAGTGTCCTGAGAGGACTTTTGTTCTGACTTGGCACTGTAAATAAAACTAAATGGAGTTGAAACGTCTCCATCTAGTGGTGATTTCAAAGGCGTACACCCTCCAAGTAGAAAGTTCCTATTGGTGGAACACAAAGAGAGCCTTGGGCTTTTCTTCTGGCTGTGGTGAATGTGTCCTGATCCAGAGAGTCCAGGAAGTGCTCCTCCCCAAACAGTGATTTAAATAAAACCCGACTGCAAAATAAAGGATTTAAACATGTGAGTGATGAATATTGGAGATGACGCAGATTTACAATCCTGGACAGATTTTGTAGCTTCGTCATTTTGGGGAAAGAATTGTTGAAACAAATCTCAAATAATGACAAAAAACAATTTCACTGTCATCAAAGAAACAGATGATATAGTTTCTAATGCTGCAATGACAGAGGCCATTCTGCTGCCTGAGAATTACTTTAAGTGCTTTTATACTGAAGTTCACATTTGAATGCAGGACTTTTTGTTGCGGGCCGACTGACAGCTGCACCCTAAAGCAGAGGCAGGCAGGTTAGATAGGTGCGTCAAAAATGTTTATTTTAACAAAGGGGCTCCACAAGTTAAAGCAACAAGTGGCTGGCAAGGCATGCAGGGGAACTCAACCGCCAGAAGACGCTCAGGCAACGAGGCAGCTCAGGGCAAACTCGGGCAACGAGGCAGCTCAGGGTAAACTCGGGCAACGAGGCAGCTCAGGGCAAACTCGGGCAACGAGGCAGCTCAGGGTAAACTCGGGCAACGAGGCAGCTCAGGGCAAACTCGGGCAACGAGGCAGCTCAGGGTAAACTCGGGCAACGAGGCAGCTCAGGGTAAACTCGGGCAACGAGGCAGCTCAGGGCAAACTCGGGCAACGAGGCAGCTCAGGGCAAACTCGGGCAACGAGGCAGCTCAGGGTAAACTCGGGAACTCAAGCAACGAGGAAGCTCAGGGCAAACTCGGGAACTCAAGCAACGAGGCAGCTCAGGGCAAACTCGGACAACGAGGCAACTCAGGGCAAACTCGGGCAACGAGGCAGCTCAGGGCAAACTCGGGCAACGAGGCAGCTCAGGGCAAACTCGGGCAACGAGGCAGCTCAGGGCAAACTCGGGCAACGAGGCAGCTCAGGGCAAACTCGGGCAACGAGGCAGCTCAGGGCAAACTCGGGCAACGAGGCAGCTCAGGGCAAACTCGGGCAACGAGGCAGCTCAGGGCAAACTCGGGCAACGAGGCAGCTCAGGGCAAACTCGGGCAACGAGGCAGCTCAGGGCAAACTCGGGCAACGAGGCAGCTCAGGGCAAACTCAGGCAACGAGGCAGCTCAGGGCAAACTCAGGAACTCAGGCACAATGCAGTGAGGTACGAAGAAGTGAGAAGGCTCACAAAGAAATCAGCACTTGTTGGAAAGACTGCAGCAAAAACTCACTAGGAGAGGAAGGTCAGCTCTACCGACAAGACGGAAATCTCTGTGAGGGGAGCAGGGCCAAGACCAGGTGTGTATATAGAGGTGGTACTGAGTGAATGGCTGCAGGTGTGCCTCGTCAGCCCCGTCAGCCAAACCCTGCAGAGGGGGAGGAACAACAACACCAAGACCCAGAACCCTCACACTTTACATCTTTACAGTGTCACAGTGAAACTTTTACTCACAATAAAAGATATAAATACTACTTCCACCTGAAAATACAGTTCTATACAATTCCAACAGGGCATCACTGTTTATTTATTCATAAACGGTGATTTATTTATTTTATTTTTGTTTATCTTATTCCCAAATACTGTTTACGTTTTATTTGTTTGTGTTTTTATTTTTTAGAGTTTAACCTCTTCCTCTGAAAAGCAGTTTAATGTCAAATATATATTTAAATGTCTGCAAACACTGATCCAATGTAACCCTGTTTGATACTGTTGTATACTGTTTTTAGTATTTATATTTAATAAAAACAAACAAAAACAAACATATAACCGGGTCATTTTGATCAACAAACACAGAATCAAGACAGCTTCAAGTCCAAACTCTGTGTTTTCTAAATATTTCTGCTAAAATCCTGTTGAATAGAGTTTGAAGCAGATGAAAAGTCCATAAATAAAAGATCTGCACGACTCTTTGGTTCCTCAATGTGCTGTTTTCTGTACGCAGTGTGTTTCAACACATGAAGCAGGGATGTAGTGCAGGTTAAAGCACCTCAGCTCAGTTCATCTGCATTTTGAGTCAAGAAGATGTTTTAGTGTGATTAAAGAGCTTTAAAGTAAAAGTGCGTCGTTTCAAACATCAGTGCAAATGCAGTCAAAGCAGTAAAAGTGAAGCTTGAATCATTTTGGTCTGATTCATTCACGTCCTTCTGGATTCACAGTCGCAACAAATCACTGATGAAATGATGTTTGTTTAAATGAGGCTTGAAACGCTCGTTTGGCTCCAGATGATGTTGTGAAATTGAATCGTCTTCTCACAAACGCTTCAAAGAAGACGATTGAATTATTATAGAAGAGGTGAAATCATTCAGAGCCGCTGTCAGTCGGCAAGAGTCAGAGAAATACGGAGCCGCCCCCAAAGACTGAGCTGCCAACAAGTGTTTTATAACTAAACACCGACGTGTTTTCAGACGTGGAGCGGGTTTGAACCGAGGCTTTGTTGTCAACGAGGAAACAAAGTGGCGCTCCTCTTCCTGGAGTGAACACAGCTTGATAACCCCTCCCTCCTCCTCCTGCTCTGAAACACAGCCAGCTCCACCCTGAACTCCACTTATTTCCTTGTTCCCTCCCCTTCAGATCTACACTTTGAAAATGGGTGGAACCAACATGGTGGTGACGTGCAGGAGCTGACAGGCCCCACTCACTGCACACACACCTGTTGTTGAGATCAGAGCTCAGACTAGTTTCACTGATGAGGAAGAGAAACGCACACAGGCGTTGGCACTGAGAGGTGAAATGGCGCAGAAAGGAGTTCAGCTGGACCGGGAAACCTTCTCTTGTTCCATCTGTCTGGATCTACTGAAGGACCCGGTGACTATTCCCTGTGGACACAGCTACTGCATGAACTGTATTAAAACCCACTGGGATGAAGAGGAGGGGAAGAAAACACACAGCTGCCCTCAGTGCAGGCAGAGCTTCACACCGAGGCCTGCCCTGCTGAAAAACACCATGTTAGCAGTTTTAGTGGAGGAACTGAAGAAGACTGGACTCCAAGCTGCTCCTGGTGATCACTGCTATGCTGGACCTGAGGATGTGGGATGTGATTTCTGCACTGGGAGGAAACGGAAGGCCCTCAAGTCCTGTCTCTTCTGTCTGGTCTCTTATTGTGAGGAACACCTGCAGCCTCATTTTGACTCAGTCCCATTCAAGAAACACAAGCTGGTGGAGCCCTCCAAGAAGCTGCAGGAGAACATCTGCTCCCGTCACGATGAGGTGCTGAAGCTGTTTTGCCGTACCGATCAGCAGTGTATCTGTTATCTCTGCTCTGTGGATGAACACAAAGGCCACGACACAGTCTCAGCTGCAGCAGAAAGGAGCCAGAGGCAGAGAGAGCTGGAGGGGAGTCGACTAAACATCCAGCAGAGGATCCAGGACAGAGAGAAAGATGTGAAGCTGCTTCAGCAGGAGGTGGAGGCCATCAACCGCTCTGCTGATAAAGCAGCGGAGGACAGCGAGAAGAGCTTCAGCCAGCTGATCCGTCTCATGGAGAAAAGACGCTCCGATGTGAAGCAGCAGGTCAGATCCCAGCAGGAAACTGAAGTGAGTCGAGTCAAAGAGCTTCAGCAGGAGCTGGAGCAGGAGATCACTGAGCTGAAGAGGAAAGACGCTGAGCTGGAACAACTCTCACACACAGAGGATCACAACCAGTTTCTCCACAGCTACACCTCAGTGTCTCCACTCACTGAATCTACATCCAGCTTCAAGATCCGTCCTCTGAGACACTTTGAGGACGTGACGGCGGCTGTGTCAGAAGTCACAGAGAAACTACAGGACGTCCTGAGAGAGAAATGGACAAACGTCTCACTGACTGGGACTGAAGTGGATGTTTTACTGTCAGATCCACGAGCAGAGCCCGAGACCAGAGCTGACTTCTTAAGATACTCACGTGAAATCACACTGGATCCAAACACAGCAGAGAAACATCTGTTATTATCTGAGGGGAACAGAAAAGCAACATGCATGAGTGAAGTACAGTCTTATTCTGATCACACAGACAGATTCACTACATGGTCTCAGGTCCTGAGTAGAGAGAGTCTGACTGGCCGTTGGTACTGGGAGGTGGAGTGGAGAGAAGAAGTTGATGTAGCAGTCGCATACAAGAATATGAGCAGAACAGATGAATTTGGAAACAATGACAAATCTTGGATGTTATTTTTTTAACAACAACTGTTATTACTTTCATCACAACAAAGTCGAAACTCCCGTCTCAGGTCCTCGGTCCTCCAGAGTCGGAGTGTACCTGGATCACAGTGCAGGTGTTCTGTCCTTCTACAGCGTCTCTGAAACCATGACTCTCCTCCACAGAGTCCAGACCACATTCACTCAGCCTCTCTATGCTGGACTTCGGATTCATGGAGAATCTGCTGCTGAGTTGTGTAAAGTCAAATAGTCAGAAGTCATTTAATGGTTAAATCCTCAAACTTATTTCGTCTCCACGTTTGTCGCTGAGAGCTGATTTTTCTTTCCACGTCTCGGCTGCACACAGATCAGCTGTCACTCACACGTTGTGGGCGGGACTTTGACGTCTTGTCATTAAGTTGTGGTGTAAATGTTTGAGTGTCTTTAGGTGGCGCTCCTTCCTGCGTGTGTTCAGCCACGGAGCCTATCACTGCTCATGGGGATGGAAAAGGAAACGTGTGTGTGCTCTAAATGTCTGATGAATATCTGATTCTATGGATGCATTTGTATGTTGTTGTTTCTTTGTTTGTCACACGTACGAATGAGGCTCTGGGATTGATGCTAAAGTGTAATAATCCAGATTATAATGAGGGAGGAAATCCTGATTCTTCTCTGTTCCACAGCTGAGATTCTGCTCAAACATGTTGATTGTGTGGATGAAGTGTTCCTGAAATCATTGAGTCATTTCACTTTACTGATGGGACGTGTGAACAAACTGAAGCTTTATCAAGAAATAAACGTCAACACACTCTTTTCTCCTCTTTGTTGTTTCAATAACATATAATCAGATAATGTTGGAATATAAACAGCTGCAAAAGAAACTAATGAAACATACTGTACAGTAATTATGCTCTTTCATTAGATATTTAATAAATAAATATAGACATCATTTAAAAATATGCCTATGAAATAAATAAATATGACTGCAAAATTAATCTTTAATTAAATAAATAAAATCCTGTTTAATTTCCCCTTTTATTCACTAATTATTTTTTTTAATTATATTTTTAATTATTTATTAATTCATTTATTTTAATAATGTAGTAGCAGATTAAATTAGATGTTATTGTGATAATTAATAAACATAATTGTTAAAGCTCATTAAACCAGATGTACATGGATAAAGTGCTGAAATAAAAAATAAAAAAACAGGTTTGATTTTTTTCTATTTCATTAAATATTCAATAATTAAATATAGATATAAATAATTTAAAAATATGCCTATGAAATAAATAAAGATAGTAAAAAGATGCAAAACCACCACAAAAAGATGCAAAATGACATAAAATAGATGCAAAACCACCACAAAAAGATGCAAAATGACTAAAAATAGATGCAAAACCACCAAAAAAAGATGCAAAATGACTAAAAATAGATGCAAAACCACCACAAAAAGATGCAAAATGACTAAAAATAGATGCAAAACCACCACAAAAAGATGCAAAATGACTAAAAATAGATGCAAAACCACCACAAAAAGATGCAAAATGGCTAAAAAATAAATGCAAAACCACCACAAAAAGATGCAAAATGACTTAAAATAGATGCAAAACCAGCACAAAAAGATGCAAAATGACTAAAAATAGGTGCAAAACCACCACAAAAAGATGCAAAACGACTAAAAATAGATGCAAACCACCATAAAAAGATGCAAAATGAATAAAAATAGATGCAAAACCACCACAAAAGATACAAAATGATTAAAAATAGATACAAAACCACCACAAAAAGATGTAAAATGACTAAAAAAAGATGCAAAACCACCACAAAAAGATGCAAAATGACTAAAAATAAATGCAAAACCACCACAAAAAGATGCAAAATGACTAAAAATAGATGCAAAACCATCACAAAAAGATGCAAAATGACTAAAAATAGATGCAAAACCACCACAAAAAGATGCAAAATGTGTAAAAATAGATGCAAAACCACCACAAAAAGATGCAAAATGTCTAAAAATAGATGCAAAACCACCACAAAAAGATGCAAAATGACTAAAAATAGATGCAAAACCACCACAAAAAGATGCAAAATGACTTAAAATAGATGCAAAACCAGCACAAAAAGATGCAAAATGACTAAAAATAGGTGCAAAACCACCACAAAAAGATGCAAAACGACTAAAAATAGATGCAAACCACCATAAAAAGATGCAAAATGAATAAAAATAGATGCAAAACCACCACAAAAGATACAAAATGATTAAAAATAGATACAAAACCACCACAAAAAGATGTAAAATGACTAAAAAAAGATGCAAAACCACCACAAAAAGATGCAAAATGACTAAAAATAAATGCAAAACCACCACAAAAAGATGCAAAATGACTAAAAATAGATGCAAAACCATCACAAAAAGATGCAAAATGACTAAAAATAGATGCAAAACCACCACAAAAAGATGCAAAATGTGTAAAAATAGATGCAAAACCACCACAAAAAGATGCAAAATGTCTAAAAATAGATGCAAAACCACCACAAAAAGATGCAAAATGACTAAAAATAGATGCAAAACCACCACAAAAAGATGCAAAATGACTAAAAATAGATGCAAAACCACCACAAAAAGATACAAAGTGACTATAAATAGATGCAAAACCACCACAAAAAGATGCAAAATGACTAAAAATAGATGCAAAACCACCACAAAAAGATGCAAAATGACTAAAAATAGATGCAAAATCACCACAAAAAGATGCAGAATGACTAAAAATAGATGTCCTGACCACACAGAGTGCTGCACTTCATTCACTTCCCCAGTGAAGTGTTTGTCATAAACTCACTCTTAGTGACTCATTACAAACTCATGCTGCCTTCAGGTGCTCTGGAAAAGACGGTTCTTTCCTCTTGTGAGCTGGAAATGACCAGTGCGTTGTGTTCAAGTGCGTTTGTTGTGGTAGTGAAATGAAAGATGGCGGAGCCACAGATCCTGACCTGTTACTTGGGGAAAAGCATTTGAAACTAATTCATCAGCTGCAGCAAAAAGAGGATTGATCCAAACCAAAGCAGTAAATAATGTGCTGTATTTTTATAGATCATGAAGAGTCGACTTCTGAAAGGACCAGAGAGAAAGCTCATGTTTCTGTTTTAGCTGCAGGACCTTGTTCTACACTAATCTGAAGCACATCATCTTCCCTTCCAGCTCCAAAACAGCGCTGTTGTAATAAAGTAGACTCTTGCGTTGTGCTCCGCCATGTTGAAAAGGTCAAAGGTCATCTCTGCAACTGGTGCGTCAAAGTCTTCTACGAGCGTCCCAGTGGAAATGACCACATGAGGGGGTGTTCATGTGCAATTTTCCCTTCAGCTTTTGGTATTTCACATGTTCCCATAGGACGTGAAGGCTCCAGTAGAGTCCAGCTTAAGAAAAAGATCTGGGTACGTCTTCTGTAGGAATGACGTCGCCTCACTTGGCCTGACGCTTGACGCACGCGGTTACATAAGGACCTGTGGGCTGATCGTCTGGAGCGTTTCTCTTCACGCAGGTAATCTGAGCGCGTCACTCAGGAGATGTGCAGAGGCTGAGAAGTGTTCAGGAAACATTCCTGTCATATTCCAGCCTGTCGAGCCTGAAACGCAGCATGCTTCAGGCGTGTCTGAAGGAAGGCTGAGAGCACGCCAGCTGCTGTTTGAACACATGGTTTCATTTGCTCTTCTTAGTGACAGGAAGTAAATATGAGTTGGTCCTGGGAAGCTGTGACATTACCTGTGACTTCAACCAATGAAACACACACATGCTGTACGTTCACAACCTTAAACCCACTTTTCTCCCTGAGGTCAGAAAGCCTGAAACACAAAACATGACGGGGAGAAAAGAGACGACTGATAGATGAAAAATAGATCCAAAACCACCACAGAAAATGCAAAATGACTAAAAATAGATGCAAAACCACTACAAAAAGATGCAAAATGACTAAAATAGATGAAACATGAGTTAAAATAGATGCAAAACCACCACAAAAAGATGCAAAATGACTAAAAATAGATGCAAACCACCACAAAAAGATGCAAAATGACTAAAAATAGATGCAAAACCACCACAGAAGATGCAAAATGACCAAAAATAGTTGCAAAATGACTAAAAATAGATGCAAAAACCACCTCAAGAAGATGCAAAATGACTAAAAATAGATGCAAAACCACCACAAAAAGATGCAAAATGACTAAAAATTGATGCAAAACCACCACAAGATGCAAAATGACTAAAATAGGTGCAAAACCACCCCAAAAAGTTGCAAAATGACTCGAAGTAGATGCAAACCCACCACAAAAAGATGCAAAATGACGAAAATAGATGCAAAACCACCACAAAAAGATGCAAAATGACTTAAAATAGATGCAAAACCACCACAAAAAAATGCAAAATGACTAAAAATAGATGCAAAACCATCAGAAAAATATGCAAAATGAATAAAAATAGATGCAAAACCATCAGAAAAAAATGCAAAATGAATAAAAATAGATGCAAAACCACCACAGAAGATGCAAAATGACTAAAAATAGATGCAAAACCACCACAAAAAGATGCATTAACCAGCTCTAACTGGGGGATCCTGAGGCGTTCCCAGGCCAGTGTGGAGATCTAATCTCTCCACCTGGTCCTGGGTCTTCCCCGAGGCCTCCTCCCAGCTGGACGTGCCTGGAACACCTCCCTAGGGAGGCGCCCAGGGTTCATCCTTACCAGATGATCCTGAACCACCTCAACTGGCTACTTTCAACACAAAGGAGCAGCGGCTCTACTCCGAGTTCCTCACGGATGCTGAACTTCTCCCCCTCTCTCTAAGGGAGACTCCAGACCCCCTCCTGAGGAAACACATTTCAGCCGCTTGGACCTGGACCTGGTTCTTTGGGTCCTGACCCAGCTTTCATGACCACAGCTCTCTATGTCAATCAGAACTGGTGTAGAGACGTGATGGTCAGGGAGAGTCTTTGTGCCCCGGACCTTGACCTTCTCTCTGTTTAGCTTAGGCCCTTTTGTTTACCAAGGGAATTCACTCAGTTGTTTGTCACACTGGTAAATATTCACCCCAAAGCTAATATGGATAATGCTGTTGGGGCTATCACTCGCAGAGGGCTACAGCTACAAGCTCTATCGCCAGACGCTCCTAGCTTCATTATGGGTGACTTTAATAACTGTAAACCAGGGAAACACCTGGGGAACTTTTACCAGTATGTGACGTGTGCGACTAGACTCACTAAGTGCCTGGATCTGTGTTATGGTTCCAGAAAAGGGGCTTATAAGTCCCTCCGGAGAGCTTCACTGGGTGAGTCAGACCACAACACTGTTTATTTGGTCCCGTCCTACAAACCGGTCCTGAAGAGACACAAACCGGAATGAAGATTAGTTCAGTTCAGTTCAGTTCAGTTTATTTTCAGACATTTCAGACAAAGACATTTCATGACAAACACAAAAAATAAATGTATAAGGTCTGAAAAAAGGGAACAGGCAGAAGCTAAAGCTGATAACGCCGACCCTTTAAAACACATAAACGTAGGCAGCTGCTACACACAGGTCAGAAAGAAAATGTCTAATAATGAATTTATTGCTGCTGTCAGCGAAACACAATCAACATATGTTTGAATCATGTTCCTCTTGAGCACAGTTTTAAAGTCAATTAATGTTCTGCAGTCTTTTAAATCTACGGCCAAATCATCCAAACATTCACTCCAACAACAGAAACACATGTTTGCATTTGTTCTAACACTGGGCTTTTTTAGCACGTCTCGCCCTCTCAGCAGATCGGTACTTTCCCTTTCCTGGAACAGGCTCTGGATCAAAATGGGGAATTGATTATTCTTTATTTTAAACATAAATTGTGCCGTTCGAAAGTAAACTAAGTCCTTAAACTTCAAGGCTTTTTTTCGGATGAAAAGTGTATTTGTGTGTTCCCTATATCCAGCTTTATTTATAAGTGGCATTGCCCTTTTTTGGATCAAACTGACTGGTTTGGTGTTAGTTAGACTTAGACTTAGACTAACTTTATTGTCATTCACACACATTTTCATGTATACAAACGAAATTCCGTTGCAAGGCTCCAGAAACCACCAAAAAATATACAATATAAAAAGTAAATATAAAATATAAAAGGAGGCAAGATATAGACATATCTACAACAAATAAAATATAAAATAAAATATAAAATAAAATAAAAAATAATATAGCATCTAAGTTGACAGAGTTGACAGCTGTTTGAAGTGAGTATTAGCAGCAGAATATTAAGTATAAATAATAAATAAACAGTGAACAGTGAATATAAACAGAGAGTAACAGAATGGAATGAGGTAGTGCATAGTGTCCAAGTGACGCAGTGTCCAGTAAAGTGACAAGTGAGTGTGTGTGTGTGTGTGTGTGTGTGTGGGGTGGGGGGGGTTATTTGGAGTTTAAAAGTCTTATTGCGTGGGGGATGAAGCTGTTGTGGAGTCTGGATGTTCTGCTCTTGAAGCTGCTGAACCTCTTACCAGAGGGCAGCAGGGAGAACAGAACATGATGGGGGTGAGAGGGGTCCTTGATGATGGACTCTGCCCTGGTCAGGCAGCGTCTGCGTGCAGTCTCGTGGATAGCAGGAAGAGCTGTACAGATGATACCCTCCGCTGTTCTCACCACTCTTTCTACACGTTTCCAGTCTGAGGCGTTGCAGGCCCCAGACCAGACAGAGATGCAGCTGGTTAAAATGCTCTCTATTGTCCCTTTGTAGAAGGTGGTGAGAATGGGAGGGGGAAGGAATGCTCTTCTCATCCGACGCAGAAAGTGCAGACGCTGCTGTGCTCTCTTCACGAGAGCAGAGGTGTGAAGGGACCAGGTCAAAGTGTCGGTGATCTGCACCCCCAGGAATCTGGTGCTACTGACCATACATAGTTTAGTGTGTGTGTCCCCACACCTCCAGACCATAGGTCATGTAGATTAGATCCGGTCTGGACGGAGGAGTGTGAAAGAACTTCTCTGGAGTCCTCAGTGTTTCTCAAATCATGTCTTTACTAAATACTGCATGCATACAGGAGAGACATCATACCAACAGCCGGGTCTCCAACCATCTCTGCCTGTCTTCAAGTCACTTCAACATTTATACAGTTACATCAAAGCTACTTACAGACACAAGGACATCAAAGTAACCAAAAACACCCTACCCAATGTTTATGACCCCAGTGGATGTTATCAGTGTTTTACGACCACCGAATGTCACCATTTGCAAACCCCCTGTGACTCCTATCCACAACCCCCCCAGCAGTCATTCACAGCTTGACTATTATGGGATTTACATCATAGATAAATAAAGAGTTACAAAAAAAAGTTAGGTCAATCTTTGGTTATTTCTCACAGGAGTCTATCGGACGTCTCCAGGATTGTTACGATTGCACGGACTGGGACTTGTTCAAAAAGTCGTGGATGAAATGACTGAGACGGTCTCTGATTATGTTACATTTTGTGAGGAGCTATGTATCCATAAAAAATCAATCTCCATTTCCCCTAACAATCAGCCATGGGTCTCAAAATCAGTCAAAAACGCTATCAACAAGAGGAACATCAGTGTAAATACAGGTGATATGGATTCATGTGAGGAGCTACAGAAGCACGTCAGGAAATCAATAAAACTTGCCAAGCAGCAAAATAAGGACAGGGTGGAGAACCTGTTCAGCACTGGCAGCGCACGCCCTGCATGGGAGGGGTTGAATTCCTCGCTGGGGACGCAGCCTCATAAGACAAACATCTCCTTAGATATGAAGTCTGATTACCACCTGGCAAATGAACTAAATATGTATTCAAACCGTTTGAATGACCATGATTTTAGCCATGAACATTTTGAGTCAAGAAGATGTTTTAGTGTGATTAAAGAGCTTTAAAGTAAAAGTGCGTCGTTTCAAACATCAGTGCAAATGAAGTCAAAGCAGTAAAAGTGAAGCTTGAATCATTCTGGTCTGATTCATTCACGTCCTTCTGGATTCACAGTCGCAACAAATCACTGATGAAATGATGTTTGTTTAAATGAGGCTTGAAACGCTCGTTTGGCTCCAGATGATGTTGTGAAATTGAATCGTCTTCTCACAAACGCTTCAAAGAAGACGATTGAATTATTATAGAAGAGGTGAAATCATTCAGAGCCGCTGTCAGTCGGCAAGAGTCAGAGAAATACGGAGCCGCCCCCAAAGACTGAGCTGCCAACAAGTGTTTTATAACTAAACACCGACGTGTTTTCAGACGTGGAGCGGGTTTGAACCGAGGCTTTGTTGTCAACGAGGAAACAAAGTGGCGCTCCTCTTCCTGGAGTGAACACAGCTTGATAACCCCTCCCTCCTCCTCCTGCTCTGAAACACAGCCAGCTCCACCCTGAACTCCACTTATTTCCTTGTTCCCTCCCCTTCAGATCTACACTTTGAAAATGGGTGGAACCAACATGGTGGTGACGTGCAGGAGCTGACAGGCCCCACTCACTGCACACACACATGTTGTTGAGATCAGAGCTCAGACTAGTTTCACTGCTGAGGAAGAGAAACTCACACAGGCGTTGGCACTGAGAGGTGAAATGGCGCAGAAAGGAGTTCAGCTGGACCGGGAAACCTTCTCTTGTTCCATCTGTCTGGATCTACTGAAGGACCCGGTGACTATTCCCTGTGGACACAGCTACTGCATGAACTGTATTAAAAGCCACTGGGATGAAGAGGAGGGGAAGAAAACACACAGCTGCCCTCAGTGCAGGCAGAGCTTCACACCGAGGCCTGCCCTGCTGAAAAACACCATGTTAGCAGTTTTAGTGGAGGAACTGAAGAAGACTGGACTCCAAGCTGCTCCTGATGATCACTGCTATGCTGGACCTGAGGATGTGGGATGTGATGTCTGCACTGGGAGGAAACTGAAGGCCCTAAAGTCCTGTCTCTTCTGTGTGGCCTCTTATTGTGAGAAACACCTGCAGCCTCATTTTGACTCAGTCCCATTCAAGAAACACAAGCTGGTGGAGCCCTCCAAGAAGCTGCAGGAGAACATCTGCTCCCGTCACGATGAGGTGATGAAGATGTTCTGCCGTACTGATCAGCAGTGTATCTGCTACCTCTGCTCTGTGGACGAACACAAAGGCCACGACACAGTCTCAGCTGCAGCAGAAAGGAGCCAGAGGCAGAGAGAGCTGGAGGGGAGTCGACTAAACATCCAGCAGAGGATCCAGGACAGAGAGAAAGATGTGAAGCTGCTTCAGCAGGAGGTGGAGGCCATCAACCGCTCTGCTGATAAAGCAGCGGACGACAGCGAGAAGAGCTTCAGCGAGCTGATCCGTCTCATGGAGAAAAGACGCTCCGATGTGAAGCAGCAGGTCAGATCCCAGCAGGAAACTGAAGTGAGTCGAGTCAAAGAGCTTCAGGAGGAGCTGGAGCAGGAGATCACTGAGCTGAAGAGGAAAGACGCTGAGCTGGAACAACTCTCACACACAGAGGATCACAACCAGTTTCTCCACAGCTACACCTCACTGTCTCCACTCACTGAATCTACATCCAGCTTCAAGATCCGTCCTCTGAGACACTTTGAGGACGTGACGGCGGCTGTGTCAGAAGTCACAGAGAAACTACAGGACGTCCTGAGAGAGAAATGGACAAACGTCTCACTGACTGGGACTGAAGTGGATGTTTTACTGTCAGATCCACGAGCAGAGCCCAAGACCAGAGCTGACTTCTTAAGATACTCACGTGAAATCACACTGGATCCAAACACAGCACACAAACAACTGTTATTATCTGAGGGGAACAGAAAAGCAACACGGATGAGAGAAGAACAGTCTTATTCTGATCACACAGACAGATTCATTTATTCTCAGGTCCTGAGTAGAGAGAGTCTGACTGGACGTTGGTACTGGGAGGTGGAGTGGAGAGGAGAAGTTGATGTAGCAGTCGCATACAAGAATATGAGCAGAGTAGAGAGATTTGGATTCAATGACAAATCTTGGATGTTAGAGTGTTACAACAACAGTTATAACTTTTATCACAACAAAGTCCAAACTCCCGTCTCAGGTCCTGGGTCCTCCAGAGTCGGAGTGTACCTGGATCACAGTGCAGGTGTTCTGTCCTTCTACAGCGTCTCTGAAACCATGACTCTCCTCCACAGAGTCCAGACCACATTCACTCAGCCTCTCTATGCTGGACTTTGTCTTTATTATGTAAACTCTGCTGCTGAGTTGTGTAAAGTCAAATAGACAGAAGTCATTTAATGGTTAAATCCTCAAACTTATTTCGTCTTCACGTTTGTCGCTGAGAGCTGATTTTTCTTTCCACGTCTCGGCTGCACACAGATCAGCTGTCACTCACACGTTGTGGGCGGGACTTTGACGTCTTGTCATTAAGTTGTGGTGTAAATGTTTGAGTGTCTTTAGGTGGCGCTCCTTCCTGCGTGTGTTCAGCCACGGAGCCTATCACTGCTCATGGGGATGGAAAAGGAAACGTGTGTGTGCTCTAAATGTCTGATGAATATCTGATTCTATGGATGCATTTGTATGTTGTTGTTTCTTTGTTTGTCACACGTACGAATGAGGCTCTGGGATTGATGCTAAAGTGTAATAATCCAGATTATAATGAGGGAGGAAATCCTGATTCTTCTCTGTTCCACAGCTGAGATTCTGCTCAAACATGTTGATTGTGTGGATGAAGTGTTCCTGAAATCATTGAGTCATTTCACTTTACTGATGGGACGTGTGAACAAACTGAAGCTTTATCAAGAAATAAACGCCAACACACTCTTTTCTCCTCTTTGTTGTTTCAATAACTTATAATCAGATAATGTTGGAATATAAACAGCTGCAAAAGAAACTAATGAAACATACTGTACAGTAATTATGCTCTTTCATTAGATATTTAATAAATAAATATAGACATCATTTAAAAATATGCCTATGAAATAAATAAATATGACTGCAAAATTAATCTTTAATTAAATAAATTAAATCCTGTTTAATTTCCCCTTTTATTCACTGATTATTTATTTTAATTATATTTTAAATTATTTATTAATTCATTTATTTTAATAATGTAGTAGCAGATTAAATTAGATGTTATTGTGCTAATTAATAAACATAATTGTTAAAGCTCATTAAACCAGATGTTCATGAATAAAGTGCTGAAATAAAAACATAAAAATAAAAAAACAACGCCCAGGTTTAATGTTTTGCTATTTCATTAAATATTCATTAAATAAATACAGATATACATAATTTAAAAATATGCCTATGAAATAAATAAAAATAAAAAGATGCAAAACCACCACAAAAAGATGCAAAATGACTAAAAATAGATGCAAAACCACCACAAAAAGATGCAAAATGACTAAAAATAGATGCAAAACCACCACAAAAAGATGCAAAATGACTAAAAATAGATGCAAAATTACCACAAAAAGATGCAAAATGTCTAAAAATAGATGCAAAACCACCACAAAAAGATGCAAAATGACTAAAAATAGATGCAAAACCACCACAAAAGATGCAAAATGTCTAAAAATAGATGCAAAACCATCACAAAAAGATGCAAAATGACTAAAAATAGATGCAAAATCACCACAAAAGATGCAAAATGACTCAAAATAGATGCAAAATTACCACAAAAAGATGCAAAATGTCTAAAAATAGATGCAAAACCACCACAAAAAGATGCAAAATGACTAAAAATAGATGCAAAACCACCACAAAAAGATGCAAAATGACTAAAAATAAATGCAAAACCACAAAAAGATGCAAAATGACTACAAATAGATGCAAAACCACCACAAAAATATGCAAAATGACTAAAAATAGATGCAAAACCACCACAAAAAGATGCAAAATGACTAAAAATAGATGCAAAACCACCACAAAAAGATGCAAAATTACTAAAAATAGATGCAAAACCACCACAAAAAGATGCAAAATGACTAAAAAAAGATGCAAAACCACAACAAGAAGATGCAAAATGACTAAAAATAGATGCAAAACCACCACAAAAAGATGCAAAATGACTAAAAACAAATGCAAAACCACAAAAAGATGCAAAATGACTACAAATAGATGCAAAACCACCACAAAAAGATGCAAAATGACTAAAAATAGATGCAAAACCACCACAAAAAGATGCAAAATGACTAAAAATAGATGCAAAACCACCACAAAAAGATGCAAAATTACTAAAAATAGATGCAAAACCACCACAAAAATATGCAAAATGACTAAAAACAGATGCAAAACCACCACAAAAAGATCCAAAATGACTAAAAATAGATGCAAAACCACCATAAAAAGATGCAAATTGACTAAAAATAGATGCAAATCCACCACAAAAAGATGCAAAATGACTAAAAATAGATGCAAAACCACCACAAAAAGATGTAAAATGACTAAAAATAGATGCAAAACCACCACAAAAAGATGCAAAATGACTGAAAACAGATGTCCAGACCACACAGAGTGCTGCACTTCATTCACTTCCCCAGTGAAGTGTTTGTCATAAACTCACTCTTAGTGACTCATTACAAACTCATGCTGCCTTCAGGTGCTCTGGAAAAGACGGTTCTTTCCTCTTGTGAGCTGGAAATGACCAGTGCGTTGTGTTCAAGTGCGTTTGTTGTGGTAGTGAAATGAAAGATGGCGGAGCCTCAGATCCTGACCTGTTACTTTGGGAAAAGCATTTGAAACTAATTCATCAGCTGCAGCAAAAAGAGGATTGATCCAAACCAAAGCAGTAAATAATGTGCTGTATTTTTATAGATCATGAAGAGTCGACTTCTGAAAGGACCAGAGAGAAAGCTCATGTTCCTGTTTTAGCTGCAGGACCTTGTTCTACACTAATCTGAAGCACATCATCTTCCCTTCCAGCTCCAAAACAGCGCTGTTGTAAAAAAGTAGACTCTTGCGTTGTGCTCCGCCATGTTGAAAAGGTCAAAGGTCATCTCTGCAACTGGTGTATCAAAGTCTTCTACGAGCGTCCCAGTGGAAATGACCACATGAGGGGGTGTTCATGTGCAATTTTCCCTTCAGCTTTTGGTATTTCACATGTTCCCATAGGACGTGAAGGCTCCAGTAGAGTCCAGCTTAAGGAAAAGATCTGGGTACGTCTTCTGTAGGAATGACGTCGCCTCACTTGGCCTGACGCTTGACGCACGCGGTTACATAAGGACCTGTGGGCTGATCGTCTGGAGCGTTTCTCTTCACGCAGGTAATCTGAGCGCGTCACTCAGGAGATGTGCAGAGGACGAGAAGTGTTCAGGAAACATTCCTGTCATATTCCAGCCTGTCGAGCCTGAAACGCAGCATGCTTCAGGCGTGTCTGAAGGAAGGCTGAGAGCACGCCAGCTGCTGTTTGAACACATGGTTTCATTTGCTCTTCTTAGTGACAGGAAGTAGATATGAGTTGGTCCTGGGAAGCTGTGACATTACCTGTGACTTCAACCAATGAAACACACACATGCTGTACGTTCACAACCTTAAAACCACTTTTCTCCCTGAGGTCAGAAAGCCTGAAACACAAAACATGACGGGAGAAAAGAGACTTCTAGATGAAAAATAGATGCAAAACCACCTCAAAAAGATGCAAAATGACTTAAAATAGATGCAAAACCACCACAAAAAGATGCAAAATTACTTAAAATAGATGCAAAACCATCACAAAAAGATGCAAAATTACTTAAAATAGATGCAAAACCATCACAAAAAGATGCAAAATTACTTAAAATAGATGCAAAACCACCTCAAGAAGATGCAAAATGACTAAAAATAGATGCAAAACCAACACAAAAAGATGCAAAATAGCTAAAAATAGATGCAAAACCACCACAAAAAGATGCAAAATTACTAAAAATAGATGCAAAACCATCAGAAAAAGATGCAAAATGAATAAAAATAGATGCATTAACCAGCTCTAACTGGGGGATCCTGAGGCGTTCCCAGGCCAGTGTGGCGATCTAATCTCTCCACCTGGTCCTGGGTCTTCCCCGAGGCCTCCTCCCAGCTGGACGTGCCTGGAACACCTCCCTAGGGAGGCGCCCAGGGTTCATCCTTACCAGATGATCCTGAACCACCTCAACTGGCTCCTTTCAACGCAAAGGAGCAGCGGCTCTACTCCGAGTTCCTCACGGATGCTGAACTTCTCCCCCTCTCTCTAAGGGAGACTCCAGACCCCCTCCTGAGGAAACACATTTCAGACGCTTGGACCTGGACCTGGTTCTTTGGGTCCTGACCCAGCTTTCATGACCACAGCTCTCTGTGTCAATCAGAACTGGTGTAGAGACGTGATGGTCAGGGAGAGTCTTTGTGCCCCGGACCTTGACCTTCTCTCTGTTTAGCTTAGGCCCTTTTGTTTACCAAGGGAATTCACTCAGTTGTTTGCCTGTGAATGTTCTCATTCGTCCAGGTCGTCGTTATCCTCAAAGCAATTTCAGTCAAAAACAACTGGACTGGTTGTTTGTCTAGGAAGACGTTTCACCTCCCATCCAAGAGGCTTCATCAGTTCATGTACGCATCTGACCAGGCTGGGACTGGTCCAACTAACTGGTGTGGAGATCCAGGTATTTAACCTCTCACAAGGCCGATGATGTCACTGAAACCCAAAACCGTTGGGTTAAGAATTTGTCGGACAGAGATCTTTCCCACCCAGAGAAGGAGGTCTTAGCCAAGGGCTTGAACTTTGCCATGACACCAAAAGAGGTACCCGTTGTGGAGTTGATTACGGCCACGGAATCAGCTATAAAGAAAAACAACCTTAATGGAACTGAGGCTGAACAGCTAAGGTTGAAAGTGTCAGCAGCGTTGTCCCAGGCTAAGGTCCCCCCATCCAACCTCACCATTGAGGAGAGAAAAGCAGTAACGGCACTGAGCAAAGACCACAGCATCACTATCCTTCCAGCAGACAAGGGTAGATGCACAGTTGTTCTCAATACAACTGATTATCAGGCAAAGATCTCTGCATTACTCAGTGACTCTAACACTTATGAAACTCTGAAACGAGACCCTACCAGCGGTTACAAAAAGAAGGTGATAGAATGTCTACAGCAACTACAAAAAGAAGGAGTCATTAGCAAACCACAGTATTACAGGCTTTACCCCCAGGACTCAACCCCCTGTTTATATGGACTCCCAAAAATCCATAAAGAAGGGGCCCCGCTCAGGCCCATTGTCAGCAGCATAAACTCGGTCACTTATAACATTGCCAAGCATGTTGCCAATATTCTGGCACCACTGGTGGGAAACACCCCACGCCACATCCAAAACTCCATGGACTTTGTGAACAAAGTCCGAGACCTAAAAATGGATCCAGATGAAACCATGGTGTCCTACGATGTGACTTCCTTGTTCACCTGTATTCCAACCATGGAGGCCTTGGCCACGGTAAGAGAGCGGCTCACACAGGACATTTCCTTACAAAACCGAACAAATCTCAAACCAGACCACATTTGCCAACTTCTGGATTTGTGCCTGAATACCACATATTTCCAGTTTAATGGCATTTTTTACAGACAGAAACACGGCTGTGCCATGGGTTCACCAGTGTCCCCGATTGTGGCAAATCTGTACATGGAGGAGGTAGAGGGCAAGGCATTGAACTCCTTTAAAGGAGTAACCCCAAGCCATTGGTTCAGATATGTGGACGACACATGGGTTAAGATCAAATCCAAAGAGGTGCAAACTTTTACTGAACATATCAACTCAGTGGACAGAAACATCAAGTTCACCAGAGAGGAAGTTAAAGACAACAGCTTGCCCTTCTTGGACTGTGACGTCCATATGGAGAATGACAGGAGCCTCCACATAGGGGTATACAGAAAACCCACTCACACGGATCAATATCTACTTTTCGACTCTCACCACCCTTTGGAACACAAGCTTGGCGTTATCAGAACACTGCAGCACAGAGCTGATAACGTACCCACTAGCTCACAGGCTCAAGGGGAAGAACGCAAGCACCTGAGAGGCGCCCTCACAACTTGTGGCTACCCCAGCTGGACCTTTGTTAAAACGGCAGCTGCCTCCAGAAAGAAAACCAAAGTGGTTGAGAAAGAAAAAGATAACAGGAGAAACAACATAGTCGTCCCGTATGTGGCTGGGGTATCGGAGAAACTCAGGAGGATTTTCAACAAACACTGCATCCCTGTGTATTTCAAACCCAGTAACACACTCAGACAGAGACTAGTACATCCGAAGGACAGAACACCACACCACCACAAAAGCAATCTGGTTTATGCTGTTAATGCAACGAGGAATGCAAAGATCTTTACATTGGAGAAACAAAACAACCACTGCATAAACGCATGGCCCAACACAGGAGAGCTAACTCCTCAGGCCTGGACTCGGCTGTCCACTTACACCTCAAGGAGAAAGCCCACTCCTTTGATGACAGCAATGTCCAAATCTTGGACAGAGAGGACAGATGGTTTGAAAGAGGAGTAAAAGAAGCCATCTATGTTAAAGTGGAGAAACCATCGCTAAACAGAGGAGGGGGTCTGAGACACCACTTATCTCCAATTTACAATGCCGCCCTTTCGTCCCTTCCCAGGAGATTCAACAATCTAACCTCAAAGGACAACTGTTCACACATGGCCCGGGTGACCCCAACGACTGTCGTTCAGACTCAATAGAGCACTAACGACGTCGAAACCAACTGCCCACCACCGACTGTCACTCTAACGACGGGCGTGGGCACTTGGAGCACAAAGGGTGTCAGTGACATCATCGGCCTTGTGAGAGGTTAAATACCTGGATCTCCACACCAGTTAGTTGGACCAGTCCCAGCCTGATCAGATGCGTACATGAACTGATGAAGCCTCTTGGATGAGAGGTGAAACATCTTCCTAGACAAACAACCAAGTCCAGTTGTTTTTGACTGAAATTGCTTTGAGGACACTCATATGTTTGTCACACTGGTAAATATTCACCCCAAAGCTAATATGGATAATGCTGTTGGGGCTATCACTCGCACAGGGCTACAGCTACAAGCTCTATCGCCAGACGCTCCTAGCTTCATTATGGGTGACTTTAATAACTGTAAACCAGGGAAACACCTGGGGAACTTTTACCAGTATGTGACATGTGCCACTAGACTTACTAAGTGCCTGGATCTGTGTTATGGTTCCAGAAAAGGGGCTTATAAGTCCCTCCGGAGAGCTTCACTGGGTGCGTCAGACCACAACACTGTTTATTTGGTCCCGTCCTACAAACCGGTCCTGAAGAGACACAAACCGGAATGAAGATTAGTTCAGTTCAGTTCAGTTCAGTTTATTTTCAGACATTTCAGACAAAGACATTTCAGACAAACACAAAAAATAAATGTATAAGGTCTGAAAAAAGGGAACAGGCAGGAGCTAAAGCTGATAACGCCGACCCTTTAAAACACATAAACGTAGGTCGCTGCTACACACAGGTCAGAAAGAAAATGTCTAATAATGAATTTATTGCTGCTGTCAGCGAAACACAATCAACATATGTTTGAATTATGTTCCTCTTGAGCACAGTTTTAAAGTAAATTAATGTTCTGCAGTCTTTTAAATCTACGGCCAAATCATCCAAACATTCACTCCAACAACAGAAACACATGTTTGCGTTTGTTCTAACACTGGGCTTTTTTAGCACGTCTCGCCCTCTCAGCAGATCGGTACTTTCCCTTTCCTGGAACAGGTTCTGGGTCAAAATGGGGAATTGATTATTCTTTATTTTAAACATAAATTGTGCCGTTCGAAAGTAAACTAAGTCCTTAAATTTCAAGGCTTTTTTTCGGATGAAAGGTGTATTTGTGTGTTCCCTATATCCAGCTTTATTTATCAGTGGCATTGCCCTTTTTCTGATCAAACTGACTGGTTTGGTGCTAGTTTGGTACGTGTGTCCCCACACCTCCAGACCATAGGTCATGTAGATTAGTTCCGGTCTGGACGGAGGAGTGTGAAAGAACTTCTCTGGAGTCCTCAGTGTTTCTCAAATCATGTCTTTACTAAATACTGCATGCATACAGGAGAGACATCATACCAACAGCCGGGTCTCCAACCATCTCTGCCTGTCTTCAAGTCACTTCAACATTTATACAGTTACATCAAAGCTCCTTACAGACACAAGGACATCAAAGTAACCAAAAACACCCTACCCACTGTTTATGACCCCAGTGGATGTTATCAGTGTTTTACGACCACTGAATGTCACCATTTGCAAACCCCCTGTGACTCCTATCCACAACCCCCCCAGCAGTCATTCACAGCTTGACTATTATGGGATTTACATCATAGATAAATAAAGAGTTACAAAAAAAAGTTAGGTCAATCTTTGGTTATTTCTCACAGGAGTCTATCGGACGTCTCCAGGATTGTTACGATTGCACGGACTGGGACTTGTTCAAAAAGTCGTGGATGAAATGACTGAGACGGTCTCTGATTATGTTACATTTTGTGAGGAGCTATGTATCCATAAAAAATCAATCTCCATTTTCCCTAACAATCAGCCATGGGTCTCAAAATCAGTCAAAAACGCTATCAATAAGAGGAACATCAGTGTTAATACAGGTGATATGGATTCATGTGAGGAGCTACAGAAGCACGTCAGGAAATCAATAAAACTTGCCAAGCAGCAAAATAAGGACAGGGTGGAGAACCTGTTCAGCACTGGCAGCGCACGCCCTGCATGGGAGGGGTTGAATTCCTCGCTGGGGACGCAGCCTCATAAGACAAACATCTCCTTAGATATGAAGTCTGATTACCACCTGGCAAATGAACTAAATATGTATTCAAACCGTTTCAGTGACCATGATTTTAACCATGAACATTTTGAGTCAAGAAGATGTTTTAGTGCGATTAAAGAGCTTTAAAGTAAAAGTGCGTCGTTTCAAACATCAGTGCAAATGCAGTCAAAGCAGTCAAAGTGAAGCTTGAATCATTCTGGTCTGATTCATTCACGTCCTTCTGGATTCACAGTCGCAACAAATCACTGATGAAATGATGTTTGTTTAAATGAGGCTTGAAACGCTCGTTTGGCTCCAGATGATGTTGTGAAATTGAATCGTCTTCTCACAAACGCTTCAAAGAAGACGATTGAATTATTATAGAAGAGGTGAAATCATTCAGAGCCGCTGTCAGTCGGCAAGAGTCAGAGAAATACGGAGCCGCCCCCACAGACTGAGCTGCCAACAAGTGTTTTATAACTAAACACCGGCGTGTTTTCAGACGTGGAGCGGGTTTGAACCGAGGCTTTGTTGTCAACGAGGAAACAAAGTGGCGCTCCTCTTCCTGGAGTGAACACAGCTTGATAACCCCTCCCTCCTCCTCCTGCTCTGAAACACAGCCAGCTCCACCCTGAACTCCACTTATTTCCTTGTTCCCTCCCCTTCAGATCTACACTTTGAAAATGGGTGGAACCAACATGGTGGTGACGTGCAGAAGCGGACAGGCCCCGCTCACTGCACACACACATGTTGTTGAGATCAGAGCTCAGACTAGTTTCACTGCTGAGGAAGAGAAACTCACACAGGCGTTGGCACTGAGAGGTGAAATGGCGCAGAAAGGAGTTCAGCTGGACCGGGAAACCTTCTCTTGTTCCATCTGTCTGGATCTACTGAAGGACCCGGTGACTATTCCCTGTGGACACAGCTACTGCATGAACTGTATTAAAAGCTACTGGGATGAAGAGGAGGGGAAGAAAACACACAGCTGCCCTCAGTGCAGGCAGAGCTTCACACCGAGGCCTGCCCTGCTGAAAAGCACCATGTTAGCAGTTTTAGTGGAGGAACTGAAGAAGACTGGACTCCAAGCTGCTCCTGATGATCACTGCTATGCTGGACCTGAGGATGTGGGATGTGATGTCTGCACTGGGAGGAAACTGAAGGCCCACAAGTCCTGTCTCTTCTGTGTGGCCTCTTATTGTGAGAAACACCTGCAGCCTCATTTTGACTCAGCCACTTTCAAGAAACACAAGCTGGTGGAGCCCTCCAAGAAGCTGCAGGAGAACATCTGCTCTCGTCACGATGAGGTGCTGAAGATGTTCTGCCGTACTGATCAGAAGTGTATCTGCCACCTCTGCCTTGATGACGAACACAAAGGCCACAACACAGTCTCAGCTGCAGCAGAAAGGAGCCAGAGGCAGAGAGCGCTGGAGGGGAGTCGACTAAACATCCAGCAGAGGATCCAGGACAGAGAGAAAGATGTGAAGCTGCTTCAGCAGGAGGTGGAGGCCATCAACCGCTCTGCTGATAAAGCAGCGGAGGACAGCGAGAAGAGCTTCAGCCAGCTGATCCGTCTCATGGAGAAAAGACGCTCCGATGTGAAGCAGCAGGTCAGATCCCAGCAGGAAACTGAAGTGAGTCGAGTCAAAGAGCTTCAGCAGGAGCTGGAGCAGGAGATCACTGAGCTGAAGAGGAAAGACGCTGCGCTGGAGCAACTCTCACACACAGAGGATCACAACCAGTTTCTCCACAGCTACACCTCACTGTCTCCACTCACTGAATCTACATCCAGCTTCAAGATCCGTCCTCTGAGACACTTTGAGGACGTGACGGCGGCTGTGTCAGAAGTCACAGAGAAACTACAGGACGTCCTGAGAGAGAAATGGACAAACGTCTCACTGACTGTGACTGAAGTGGATGTTTTACTGTCAGATCCACGAGCAGAGCCCAAGACCAGAGCTGACTTCTTAAGATACTCACGTGAAATCACACTGGACCCAAACACGGCACAGAAACATCTGTTATTATCTGAGGGGAACAGAAAAGCAACATGGATGAGTGAAGTACAGTCTTGTTCTGATCACACAGACAGATTCACTGGATATCCTCAGGTCCTGAGTAGAGAGAGTCTGACTGGACGTTGGTACTGGGAGGTGGAGTGGAGAGGAGATGTTGAAGTAGCAGTCGCATACAAGAATATGAGCAGAGCAGAGAGATTTGGCTTCAATGACAAATCTTGGATGTTATTTTGGTACAAAAACAGTTATTACTTTGATCACAACAAAGTCCACACTCTTGTCTCAGGTCCTCGGTCCTCCAGAGTCGGAGTGTACCTGGATCACAGTGCAGGTGTTCTGTCCTTCTACAGCGTCTCTGAAACCATGACTCTCCTCCACAGAGTCCAGACCACATTCACTCAGCCTCTCTATGCTGGACTTGGTCCTTATGGTGTAAACTCTGCTGCTGAGTTGTGTAAAGTCAAATAGTCAGAAGTCATTTAATGGTTAAATCCTCAAACTTATTTCGTCTCCACGTTTGTCGCTGAGAGCTGATTTTTCTTTCCACGTCTCGGCTGGACACAGATCAGCTGTCACTCACACGTTGTGGGCGGGACTTTGACGTCTTGTCATTAAGTTGTGGTGTAAATGTTTGAGTGTCTTTAGGTGGCGCTCCTTCCTGCGTGTGTTTAGCCACGGAGCCTATCACTGCTCATGGGGATGGAAAAGGAAACGTGTGTGTGCTCTAAATGTCTGATGAATATCTGATTCTATGGATGCATTTGTATGTTGTTGTTTCTTTGTTTGTCACACGTACGAATGAGGCTCTGGGATTGATGCTAAAGTGTAATAATCCAGATTATAATGAGGGAGGAAATCCTGATTCTTCTCTGTTCCACAGCTGAGATTCTGCTCAAACATGTTGATTGTGTGGATGAAGTGTTCCTGAAATCATTGAGTCATTTCACTTTACTGATGGGACGTGTGAACAAACTGAAGCTTTATCAAGAAATAAACGTCAACACACTCTTTTCTCCTCTTTGTTGTTTCAATAACATATAATCAGATAATGTTGGAATATAAACAGCTGCAAAAGAAACTAATGAAACATACTGTACAGTAATTATGCTCTTTCATTAGATATTTAATAAATAAATATAGACATCATTTAAAAATATGCCTATGAAATAAATAAATATGACTGCAAAATTAATATTTAATTAAATAAATAAAATCCTGTTTAATTTCCCCTTTTATTCACTAATTATTAATTTTAATTATATTTTTAAATTATTTATTAATTCATTTATTTTAATAATGTAGTAGCAGATTAAATTAGATGTTATTGTGATAATTAATAAACATAATTGTTAAAGCTCATTAAACCAGATGTTCATGAATAAAGTGCTGAAATAAAAACATAAAAAAACAGGTTTGATTTTTTTCTATTTCATTAAATATTCGATAATTAAATATAGATATAAAAAATTTAAAAATATGCCTATGAAATAAATAAAGATAGTAAAAAGATGCAAAACCACCACAAAAAGATGCAAAATGACATAAAATAGATGCAAAACCACCACAAAAAGATGCAAAATGACTAAAAATAGATGCAAAACCACCACAAAAAGATGCAAAATGACTAAAAATAGATGCAAAACCACCACAAAAAGATGCAAAATGACTAAAAATAGATGCAAAACCACCACAAAAAGATGCAAAATGACTAAAAATAGATGCAAAACCACCACAAAAAGATGCAAAATGACTAAAAATAGGTGCAAAACCACCACAAAAAGATGCAAAACGACTAAAAATAGATGCAAAACCACCATAAAAAGATACAAAATGACAAAAAATAGATGCAAAACCACCATAAAAAGATGCAAAATGAATAAAAATAGATGCAAAACCACCACAAAAGATGCAAAATGATTAAAAATAGATACAAAACCACCACAAAAAGATGTAAAATGACTAAAAAAAGATGCAAAACCACCACAAAAAGATGCAAAATGACTAAAAATAAATGCAAAACCACCACAAAAAGATGCAAAATGACTAAAAATAGATGCAAAACCATCACAAAAAGATGCAAAATGACTAAAAATAGATGCAAAACAACCACAAAAAGATGCAGAATGACTAAAAATAGATGCAAAACCACCACAAAAGATGCAAAATGACTCAAAATAGATGCAAAATTACCACAAAAAGATGCAAAATGACTAAAAATAGATGCAAAACCACCACAAAAAGATGCAAAATGACTAAAAATAGATGCAAAACCATCACAAAAAGATGCAAAATGACTAAAAATAGATGCAAAACAACCACAAAAAGATGCAGAATGACTAAAAATAGATGCAAAATTACCACAAAAGATGCAAAATGACTCAAAATAGATGCAAAATTACCACAAAAAGATGCAAAATGACTAAAAATAGATGCAAAACCACCACAAAAAGATGCAAAATGACTAAAAATAGATGCAAAACCACCACAAGAAGATGTAAAATGACTAAAAATTGATGCAAAACCACCACAAAAAGATGCAAAATGACTAAAAATAGATGCAAAACCACCACAAAAAGATGCAAAATGACTAAAAATAGATGCAAAACCACCACAGAAAGATGCAAAATGACGGAAAATAGATGCAAAACCACCACAAAAAGATGCAAAATGACTGAAAATAGATGCAAAACCACCACAAAAAGATGCAGAATGACTTAAAATAGATGTCCAGACCCCACAGAGTGCTGCACTGCATTCACTTCCCCAGTGAAGTGTTTGTCATAAACTCACTCTTAGTGACTCATTACAAACTCATGCTGCCTTCAGGTGCTCTGGAAAAGACGGTTCTTTCCTCTTGTGAGCTGGAAATGACCAGTGCGTTGTGTTCAAGTGCGTTTGTTGTGGTAGTGAAATGAAAGATGGCGGAGCCTCAGATCCTGACCTGTTACTTGGGGAAAAGCATTTGAAACTAATTCATCAGCTGCAGCAAAAAGAGGATTGATCCAAACCAAAGCAGTAAATAATGTGCTGTATTTTTATAGATCATGAAGAGTCGACTTCTGAAAGGACCAGAGAGAAAGCTCATGTTTCTGTTTTAGCTGCAGGACCTTGTTCTACACTAATCTGAAGCACATCATCTTCCCTTCCAGCTCCAAAACAGCGCTGTTGTATTAAAGTAGACTCTTGCGTTGTGCTCCGCCATGTTGAAAAGGTCAAAGGTCATCTCTGCAACTGGTGTATCAAAGTCTTCTACGAGCGTCCCAGTGGAAATGACCACATGAGGGGGTATTCATGTGCAATTTTCCCTTCAGCTTTTGGTATTTCACATGTTCCCATAGGACGTGAAGGCTCCAGTAGAGTCCAGCTTAAGGAAAAGATCTGGGTACGTCTTCTGTAGGAATGAAGTCGCCTCCCTTGGCCTGACGCTTGACGCACGCGGTTACATAAGGACCTGTGGGCTGATCGTCTGGAGCGTTTCTCTTCACGCAGGTAATCTGAGCGCGTCACTCAGGAGATGTGCAGAGGACGAGAAGTGTTCAGGAAACATTCCTGTCATATTCCAGCCTGTCGAGCCTGAAACGCAGCATGCTTCAGGCGTGTCTGAAGGAAGGCTGAGAGCACGCCAGCTGCTGTTTGAACACATGGTTTCATTTGCTCTTCTTAGTGACAGGAAGTAAATATGAGTTGGTCCTGGGAAGCTGTGACATTACCTGTGACTTCAACCAATGAAACACACACATGCTGTACGTTCACAACCTTAAACCCACTTTTCTCCCTGAGGTCAGAAAGCCTGAAACACAAAACATGACGGGGAGAAAAGAGACGACTGATAGATGAAAAATAGATGCAAAACCAACTCAAAAGATGCAAAATGACTAAAAATAGATGCAAAACCACCACAAAAAGATGCAAAATGACTAAAAATAGATGCAAAATGACTTAAAATAGATGCAAAATGACTAAAAATAGATGCAAAACCACCACACAAAGATGCAAAATGACTAAAAATAGATGCAAAACCACCACAAAAGATGCAAAATGACTAAAAATAGATGCAAAACCACCACAAAAAGATGCAAAATGACTAAAAATAGATGCAAAACCATCAGAAAAAGATGCAAAATGAATAAAAATAGATGCAAAACCAGAACAAAAAGATGCAAAATGACTAAAAATAGATGCAAAACCACTACAAAAAGATGCTAAATGACTAAAAATAGATGCAAAACCACCACAGAAGATGCAAAATGAATAAAAATAGATGCAAAACCTGAACAAAAAGATGCAAAATGACTGAAAATAGATGCAAAACCACCACAAAGATACAAAATGACTAAAAATAGATGCAAAACCATCACAAAAAGATGCAAAATGACTAAAAATAGATGCAAAACCACCACAAAAGATGCAAAATGACTCAAAATAGATGCAAAATTACCACAAAAAGATGCAAAATGTCTAAAAATAGATGCAAAACCACCACAAAAAGATGCAAAATGACTAAAAATAGATGCAAAACCACCACAAAAAGATGCAAAATGACTAAAAATAGATGCAAAACCACCACAAAAAGATGCAAAATGACTAAAAATAAATGCAAAACCACAAAAAGATGCAAAATGACTACAAATAGATGCAAAACCACCACAAAAATATGCAAAATGACTAAAAATAGATGCAAAACCACCACAAAAAGATGCAAAATGACTAAAAATAGATGCAAAACCACCACAAAAAGATGCAAAATTACTAAAAATAGATGCAAAACCACCACAAAAAGATGCAAAATGACTAAAAAAAGATGCAAAACCACAACAAGAAGATGCAAAATGACTAAAAATAGATGCAAAACCACCACAAAAAGATGCAAAATGACTAAAAACAAATGCAAAACCACAAAAAGATGCAAAATGACTACAAATAGATGCAAAACCACCACAAAAAGATGCAAAATGACTAAAAATAGATGCAAAACCACCACAAAAAGATGCAAAATTACTAAAAATAGATGCAAAACCACCACAAAAATATGCAAAATGACTAAAAACAGATGCAAAACCACCACAAAAAGATCCAAAATGACTAAAAATAGATGCAAAACCACCATAAAAAGATGCAAATTGACTAAAAATAGATGCAAATCCACCACAAAAAGATGCAAAATGAATAAAAATAGATGCAAAACCTGAACAAAAAGATGCAAAATGACTAAAAATAGATGCAAAACCACCACAAAAAGATGCATTAACCAGCTCTAACTGGGGGATCCTGAGGCGTTCCCAGGCCAGTGTGGAGTTCTAATCTCTCCACCTGGTCCTGGGTCTTCCCCGAGGCCTCCTCCCAGCTGGACGTGCCTGGAACACCTCCCTAGGGAGGCGCCCAGGGTTCATCCTTACCAGATGATCCTGAACCACCTCAACTGGCTCCTTTCAACACAAAGGAGCAGCGGCTCTACTCCGAGTTCCTCACGGATGCTGAACTTCTCCCCCTCTCTCTAAGGGAGACTCCAGACCCCCTCCTGAGGAAACACATTTCAGACGCTTGGACCTGGACCTGGTTCTTTGGGTCCTGACCCAGCTTTCATGACCACAGCTCTCTATGTCAATCAGAACTGGTGTAGAGACGTGATGGTCAGGGAGAGTCTTTGTGCCCCGGACCTTGAACTTCTCTCTGTTTAGCTTAGGCCCTTTTGTTTACCAAGGGAATTCACTCAGTTGTTTGTCACACTGGTAAATATTCACCCCAAAGCTAATATGGATAATGCTGTTGGGGCTATCACTCGCACAGGGCTACAGCTACAAGCTCTATCGCCAGACGCTCCTAGCTTCATTATGGGTGACTTTAATAACTGTAAACCAGGGAAACACCTGGGGAACTTTTACCAGTATGTGACGTGTGCGACTAGACTCACTAAGTGCCTGGATCTGTGTTATGGTTTCAGAAAAGGGGCTTATAAGTCCCTCCGGAGAGCTTCACTGGGTACGTCAGAGCACAACACTGTTTATTTGGTCCCGTCCTACAAACCGGTCCTGAAGAGACACAAACCGGAATGAAGATTAGTTCAGTTCAGTTCAGTTCAGTTTATTTTCAGACATTTCAGACAAAGACATTTCATGACAAACACAAAAAATAAATGTATAAGGTCTGAAAAAAGGGAACAGGCAGAAGCTAAAGCTGATAACGCCGACCCTTTAAAACACATAAACGTAGGTCGCTGCTACACACAGGTCAGAAAGAAAATGTCTAATAATGAATTTATTGCTGCTGTCAGCGAAACACAATCAACATATGTTTGAATCATGTTCCTCTTGAGCACAGTTTTAAAGTCAATTAATGTTCTGCAGTCTTTTAAATCTACGGCCAAATCATCCAAACATTCACTCCAACAACAGAAACACATGTTTGCGTTTGTTCTAACACTGGGCTTTTTTAGCACGTCTCGCCCTCTCAGCAGATCGGTACTTTCCCTTTCCTGGAACAGGTTCTGGATCAAAATGGGGAATTGATTATTCTTTATTTTAAACATAAATTGTGCCGTTTGAAAGTAAACTAAGTCCTTAAATTTCAAGGCTTTTTTTCGGATGAAAAGTGTATTTGTGTGTTCCCTATATCCAGCTTTATTTATAAGTGGCATTGCCCTTTTTTGGATCAAACTGACTGGTTTGGTGTTAGTTAGACTTAGACTTAGACTAACTTTATTGTCATTCACACACATTTTCATGTATACAAACGAAATTCCGTTGCAAGGCTCCAGAAACCACCAAAAAATATACAATATAAAAGGTAAATATAAAATATAAAAGGAGGCAAGATATAGACATATCTACAACAAATAAAATATAAAATAAAATATAAAATAAAATAAAAAATAATATAGCATCTAAGTTGACAGAGTTGACAGCTGTTTGAAGTGAGTATTAGCAGCAGAATATTAAGTATAAATAATAAATAAACAGTGAACAGTGAATATAAACAGAGAGTAACAGAATGGAATGAGGTAGTGCATAGTGTCCAGTAAAGTGACGAGTGTGTGTGTGTGTGTGTGTGTGTGGGGGGGGGGTTATTTGGAGTTTAAAAGTCTTATTGCGTGGGGGATGAAGCTGTTGTGGAGTCTGGATGTTCTGCTCTTGAAGCTGCTGAACCTCTTACCAGAGGGCAGCAGGGAGAACAGAACATGATGGGGGTGAGAGGGGTCCTTGATGATGGACTCTGCCCTGGTCAGGCAGCGTCTGCGTGCAGTCTCGTGGATAGCAGGAAGAGCTGTACAGATGATACCCTCCGCTGTTCTCACCACTCTTTCTACACGTTTCCAGTCTGAGGCGTTGCAGGCCCCAGACCAGACAGAGATGCAGCTGGTTAAAATGCTCTCTATTGTCCCTTTGTAGAAGGTGGTGAGAATGGGAGGGGGAAGGAATGCTCTTCTCATCCGACGCAGAAAGTGCAGACGCTGCTGTGCTCTCTTCACGAGAGCAGAGGTGTGAAGGGACCAGGTCAAAGTGTCGGTGATCTGCACCCCCAGGAATCTGGTGCTACTGACCATACATAGTTTAGTGTGTGTGTCCCCACACCTCCAGACCATAGGTCATGTAGATCAGTTCCGGTCTGGACGGAGGAGTGTGAAAGAACTTCTCTGGAGTCCTCAGTGTTTCTCAAATCATGTCTTTACTAAATACTGCATGCATACAGGAGAGACATCATACCAACAGCCGGGTCTCCAACCATCTCTGCCTGTCTTCAAGTCACTTCAACATTTATACAGTTACATCAAAGCTCCTTACAGACACAAGGACATCAAAGTAACCAAAAACACCCTACCCAATGTTTATGACCCCAGTGGATGTTATCAGTGTTTTACGACCACCGAATGTCACCATTTGCAAACCCCCTGTGACTCCTATCCACAACCCCCCCAGCAGTCATTCACAGCTTGACTATTATGGGATTTACATCATAGATAAATAAAGAGTTACAAAAAAAAGTTAGGTCAATCTTTGGTTATTTCTCACAGGGGTCTATCGGACGTCTCCAGGATTGTTACGATTGCACGGACTGGGACTTGTTCAAAAAGTCGTGGATGAAATGACTGAGACCGTCTCTGATTATGTTACATTTTGTGAGGAGCTATGTATCCATAAAAAATCAATCTCCATTTCCCCTAACAATCAGCCATGGGTCTCAAAATCAGTCAAAAACGCTATCAACAAGAGAAACATCAGTGTTAATACAGGTGATATGGATTCATGTGAGGAGCTACAGAAGCACGTCAGGAAATCAATAAAACTTGCCAAGCAGCAAAATAAGGACAGGGTGGAGAACCTGTTCAGCACTGGCAGCGCACGCCCTGCATGGGAGGGGTTGAATTCCTGGCTGGGGACGCAGCCTCATAAGACAAACATCTCCTTAGATATGAAGTCTGATTACCACCTGGCAAATGAACTAAATATGTATTCAAACCGTTTGAATGACCATGATTTTAAGCCATGAACATTTTGAGTCAAGAAGATGTTTTAGTGTGATTAAAGAGCTTTAAAGTAAAAGTGCGTCGTTTCAAACATCAGTGCAAATGCAGTCAAAGCAGTAAAAGTGAAGCTTGAATCATTCTGGTCTGATTCATTCACGTCCTTCTGGATTCAGGGTCACAACAAATCACTGATGAAATGATGTTTGTTTAAATGAGGCTTGAAACGCTCGTTTGGCTCCAGATGATGTTGTGAAATTGAATCGTCTTCTCACAAACGCTTCAAAGAAGACGATTGAATTATTATAGAAGAGGTGAAATCATTCAGAGCCGCTGTCAGTCGGCAAGAGTCAGAGAAATACGGAGCCGCCCCCAAAGACTGAGCTGCCAACAAGTGTTTTATAACTAAACACCGACGTGTTTTCAGACGTGGAGCGGGTTTGAACCGAGGCTTTGTTGTCAACGAGGAAACAAAGTGGCGCTCCTCTTCCTGGAGTGAACACAGCTTGATAACCCCTCCCTCCTCCTCCTGCTCTGAAACACAGCCAGCTCCACCCTGAACTCCACTTATTTCCTTGTTCCCTCCCCTTCAGATCTACACTTTGAAAATGGGTGGAACCAACATGGTGGTGACGTGCAGGAGCTGACAGGCCCCACCCACTGCACACACACCTGTTGTTGAGATCAGAGCTCAGACTAGTTTCACTGCTGAGGTTGAGAAACTCACACAGGCGTTGGCACTGAGAGGTGAAATGGCGCAGAAAGGAGTTCAGCTGGACCGGGAAACCTTCTCTTGTTCCATCTGTCTGGATCTACTGAAGGACCCGGTGGCTATTCCCTGTGGACACAGCTACTGCATGAACTGTATTAAAAGCCACTGGGATGAAGAGGAGGGGAAGAAAACACACAGCTGCCCTCAGTGCAGGCAGAGCTTCACACCGAGGCCTGCCCTGCTGAAAAACACCATGTTAGCAGTTTTAGTGGACGAACTGAAGAAGACTGGACTCCAAGCTGCTCCTGATGATCACTGCTATGCTGGACCTGAGGATGTGGGATGTGATTTCTGCACTGGGAGGAAACTGAAGGCCATCAAGTCCTGTCTCGTCTGTCTGGTCTCTTATTGTGAGGAACACCTGCAGCCTCATTACAACGTAGCTGCTTTAAAGAAACACAAGCTGGTGGAGCCCTCCAAGAAGCTGCAGGAGAACATCTGCTCTCGTCACAATGAGGTGCTGAAGCTGTTCTGCCGTACTGATCAGCAGTGTATCTGTCTTGTGTGCGTTATGGACGAACACAAAGGCCACGACACAGTCTCAGCTGCAGCAGAAAGGAGCCAGAGGCAGAGAGAGCTGGAGGGGAGTCGACTAAACATCCAGCAGAGGATCCAGGACAGAGAGAAAGATGTGAAGCTGCTTCAGCAGGAGGTGGAGGCCATCAACCGCTCTGCTGATAAAGCAGCGGAGGACAGCGAGAAGAGCTTCAGCCAGCTGATCCGTCTCATGGAGAAGAGACGCTCCGATGTGAAGCAGCAGGTCAGATCCCAGCAGGAAACTGAAGTGAGTCGAGTCAAAGAGCTTCAGGAGGAGCTGGAGCAGGAGATCACTGAGCTGAAGAGGAAAGACGCTGCGCTGGAACAACTCTCACACACAGAGGATCACAACCAGTTTCTCCACAGCTACACCTCACTGTCTCCACTCACTGAATCTACATCCAGCTTCAAGATCCGTCCTCTGAGACACTTTAAGGACGTGACGGCGGCTGTGTCAGAAGTCACAGAGAAACTACAGGACGTCCTGAGAGAGAAATGGACAAACGTCTCACTGACTGGGACTGAAGTGGATGTTTTACTGTCAGATCCACGAGCAGAGCCCAAGACCAGAGCTGACTTCTTAAGATACTCACGTGAAATCACACTGGATCCAAACACAGCAGAGAAACGTCTGTTATTATCTGAGGGGAACAGAAAAGCAACATGGATGAGTGAAGTACAGTCTTATTCTGATCACACAGACAGATTCATTCATCATTATCCTCAGGTCCTGAGTAGAGAGAGTCTGACTGGACGTTGGTACTGGGAGGTGGAGTGGAGAGAAGAAGTTGATGTAGCAGTCGCATACAAGAATATGAGCAGAGCAGAGTTATTTGGATTCAATGACAAATCTTGGATGTTATATTGTAACAACAACAGTTATAACTTTTATCACAACAAAGTCAAAACTCCCGTCTCAGGTCCTCGGTCCTCCAGAGTCGGAGTGTACCTGGATCACAGTGCAGGTGTTCTGTCCTTCTACAGCGTCTCTGAAACCATGACTCTCCTCCACAGAGTCCAGACCACATTCACTCAGCCTCTCTATGCTGGACTTGGTCTAAATGGTTTTAACTCTGCTGCTGAGTTGTGTAAAGTCAAATAGTCAGAAGTCATTTAATGGTTAAATCCTCAAACTTATTTCGTCTCCACGTTTGTCGCTGAGAGCTGATTTTTCTTTCCACGTCTCGGCTGCACACAGATCAGCTGTCAATCACACGTTGTGGGCGGGACTTTGACGTCTTGTCATTAAGTTGTGGTGTAAATGTTTGAGTGTCTTTAGGTGGCGCTCCTTCCTGCGTGTGTTTAGCCACGGAGCCTATCACTGCTCATGGGGATGGAAAAGGAAACGTGTGTGTGCTCTAAATGTCTGATGAATATCTGATTCTATGGATGCATTTGTATGTTGTTGTTTCTTTGTTTGTCACACGTACGAATGAGGCTCTGGGATTGATGCTAAAGTGTAATAATCCAGATTATAATGAGGGAGGAAATCCTGATTCTTCTCTGTTCCACAGCTGAGATTCTGCTCAAACATGTTGATTGTGTGGATGAAGTGTTCCTGAAATCATTGAGTCATTTCACTTTACTGATGGGACGTGTGAACAAACTGAAGCTTTATCAAGAAATAAACATCAACACACTCTTTTCTCCTCTTTGTTGTTTCAATAACATATAATCAGATAATGTTGGAATATAAACAGCTGCAAAAGAAACTAATGAAACATACTGTACAGTAATTATGCTCTTTCATTAGATATTTAATAAATAAATATAGACATCATTTAAAAATATGCCTATGAAATAAATAAAGATAATAAATAGATGCATAACCACCACAAAAAGATGCAAAATGACTAAATAAAGATGCAAAACCACCACAAAAAGATGCAAAATGACTAAAAACAGATGCAAAACCACCACAAAAAATGCAAAATGACAAAAAATAGATGCAAAACCACCACAAAAAGATGCAAAATGACTAAAAATAGATGCAAAACCACCACAAAAAGATGCAAAATGACTAAAAATAGATGCATAACCACCACAAAAAGATGCAAAATGACTAAATAAAGATGCAAAACCACCACAAAAAGATGCAAAATCACTAAAAATGGATGCAAAACCACCACAAAAAATGCTAAATGACTAAAAATAGATGCAAAACCACAACAAAAAGATGCAAAATGACTAAAAATAGATGCAAACCACCACAAAAAGATGCAAAATGACTAAAAATAGATGCAAAACCACCACAAAAAGATGCAAAATGACTAAAAATAGATGCAAAACCACCATAAAAAGATGCAAAACCACCACAAAAAGATGCAAAACCACCACAAAAAGATGCAAAATGACTAAAAATAGATGCAAAACAACCACAAAAAGATGCAAAATGACTAAAAATAGATGCAAAACCACCACAAAAAGATGCAAAACCACCACAAAAAGATGCAAAATGACTAAAAATAGATGCAAAAGAACCACAAAAAGATGCAAAATGACTTAAAATAGATGCAAAACCACCACAAAAAGTTGCAAAACCACCACAAAAAGATGCATAATGACTAAAAATAGATGCAAAACAACCACAAAAAGATGCAAAATGACTAAAAATAGATGCAAAACCACAACAAAAAGATGCAAAATGACTAAAAATAGATGCAAACCACCACAAAAAGATGCAAAATGACTAAAAATAGATGCAAAACAACCACAAAAAGATGCAAAATGACTAAAAATAGATGCAAAACCACCACAAAAAGATGCAAAATGACTAAAAATAGATGCAAAACCACCATAAAAAGATGCAAAACCACCACAAAAAGATGCAAAACCACCACAAAAAGATGCAGAATGACTAAAAATAGATGCAAAACCACCACAAAAAGATGCAAAATGACTAAAAATAGATGCAAAACCACCACAATAAGATGCAAAATGATTAAAAACAGATGTCCAGACCACACAGAGTGCTGCACTTCATTCACTTCCCCAGTGAAGTGTTTGTCATAAACTCACTCTTAGTGACTCATTACAAACTCATGCTGCCTTCAGGTGCTCTGGAAAAGACGGTTCTTTCCTCTTGTGAGCTGGAAATGACCAGTGCGTTGTGTTCAAGTGCGTTTGTTGTGGTAGTGAAATGAAAGATGGCGGAGCCACAGATCCTGACCTGTTACTTGGGGAAAAGCATTTGAAACTAATTCATCAGCTGCAGCAAAAAGAGGATTGATCCAAACCAAAGCAGTAAATAATGTGCTGTATTTTTATAGATCATGAAGAGTCGACTTCTGAAAGGACCAGAGAGAAAGCTCATGTTTCAGTTTTAGCTGCAGGACCTTGTTCTCAGCGGCGAACCGTGAGCACTACAGCTGGGCCTTCACCTCACCGCCGAGAAGAAAAAAAATCATCGCGGAAAAAAGCAACAGTACAACGAATTAAAAGGGTTTAACAAGTGCAAATTTAATTAACGATGACAAGGATGTAAACAAATAGACCATAACGTCAATAACATTCTCCGCAACAAGAAACATTCTCAACATTAACTTCGGAAAATCTGGAAATATAAAAGGTCACCCAGAATGTCACCCCGTGACGCTGCGGACACAGAGGCTAATTTCATCACCTTGGACAGCGCTATGAAATCACGGCGCATGACAAATCATTCACACATAAATTCATTAGCATTATCAATCTACAATACAATTTCAAAAGTTACACAAAGCTTGTAATACAAAGACTATTTTTTAAAGTTGCAATGAAGTGCAAATGCCTCTCCATGCGCAATTACGCATAGCGCAATGAATACCAATGTCAAATAAATTGAAGTCACAATTTTTACTACTATACCTCCTTAATTCTCCACAGGGAAAGGGACAGACAAGTGAACATGAAGAGAATAAAAACCCTCTGAAAAATCCAACCACACACTTATGATACGTTTGATACATTGATTGATTGATTGATCACCTACTGAATTCAAGGCAATTTGCGCTGGGACAACCTCCGCAATAAATACAAATTCCCAAATGTCCACTTGGCCAGTAATCTTAATCCCTTGAAATAATAATCAAGGTGTATTATAACAGAGGCCTACCTTAAATAAACACGAAGTCCATTCGTCGGTCTCTCTTTGTGAAGTGGGCGATGGCGGCGTCATAAAGTTTGTCCTTTGATTTGAGCTCCAAAAGAAGTCCTTTCTCTATGGACATCAGTGCCAAAGCTCCCAGGCGGTCCTGTCCAGTACTGTTCCTAGCGTGCGTCTTGATGCGCTTCAGAGCCGAGAAAGACCGCTCCACGGAGGAGGTGGACACGGGGATGGTCAGCACCAGGCAGGTGAGGTGATACAGCTGCGGCATGCTCTCAGTCAGCTCTTTGAGAGTCAGAAAGTGCAGCAGGTCTGCTGGGCTCCTTGCCTCAAAGTTTGCCATGTTGTACATGACCGTCAGTTCAGTCTTGAGCCTGGGGAGGTCAAAATGCAGCCCGTAGCTTTCCGTGAGGCTCTGGAACTCAGAGATGGGGAAGTTTTCTCTGTGTGAGGTAAACTTCTTGGGGTCCAGAAGGGCAAGGAACATGAGTTTTTCATGATCCTTGAACCTGTTCCTCAGCTGAGTGAGGATGTTGTCCAGGATTTCACTGTGCAGCCGCTGGTACGCTGCGCGCACATCTCCGACTCTCCGTGCCCTGCGCCCGCTGGGAACCCCGACTTCGCGCACAGTGTCCTCATAGATGGAGTCAAATTTTGCCTTTTCTCTCTCTGTGGTGCTGCAAAAGTCCTTGATGCTGGACAAACAGAACTGCATGTCACACTCCTTATTCTGCAAGATCCCAAAGAGCACGTCGGAGTAGGCAAACACGGAGTTGAATGTGGCGAGGAGAAAGCAGAACTCGAAGTCCGTCAGCAGTGCAGTGTATCCATCAGCGCTGTGTACAGCATCAGCATCAAAATCATTGTGGTTGTCAACAATGAATTCAAAGAGCTCCAAGAGTTCTTCTCTCCGCTCATACACAGTGCAAACCAAACGTGATGAGAAGTTCCACCGTGTTGGAGTCACTCTGGGCAGTCTTCGCTGGCATATTTCATCCAGGAGTTTCGTGCGTTTGGCTGACCTTGTAAAGAAGGCTGCGAGGCCACTTAGGTGGGAGAAAATTTTTTTGCACTCTTTGATTTTGGCAGCACTTTGAGACATGACGAGGTTCAGAGAGTGCGCATAACAGTTAACGAGAGCTTGTGGAATTTTTTCCTTTATTTTAGCTTGCACCCCATTCAGTCCAGAGGCCATGACTGCAGCTCCATCGTAACACTGGGCAATTACTTTATTGGTGCAGGCACAGTCCTCCAGAAACTCTAAAACTTGACGAGCTATGGCCTCTGCACGCTTATCACCACTGACATCACCAAACTGGAAAAAGCGCTCCTTGACACCACCGTCAGTGGTGTAACGCAAGACATATGACATCTGAGCAGAGTTACTTACGTCAGTTGTCTCGTCTACCATAACAGAGACAAAAGGCGTGTTCCTCACCTCCTCCCTCATTGCTTCGGTCATTACATCTGCCACCGATTGAATCAGGTCATTCTGAATTTTGCTGGAGGTGCCGATGAAAACAGTGGCCGAATCCAGATGACAGCGCAGAGGGCTGTCATACCCCGCCAAAAACTCCAGAAGCTCCAAGTAGTTCCCCTTGTTTTCAGAATCTTTACTCTCATCATGTCCTCGAAATGCCAGCTCTTGCTTTCCAAGAAATGTGACGACATTGATGAGACGTTTCAGGATTTCTCTGTTCTGCCTGACCTTGTTGTTGTGGGCCGTTGTATGATTCCGGCGCTGCTCATCTAGCTGAAGATCAATTCTTGTGTCCCCAAAAGTTTTCAAATTGACCATCGCTTGCAGGTGTGCCGCAGAATCTTGATGTCGATGGGCTGACTTTGTCAGATTTGTAAGGCTGACAAATCCGCCGCTGACCCAGGTGGATGACTTGTCCGTTGTAAAAAGTAAACAACTCCAGCAGTACAGCCTGTTTGTTTCCTTACAGTCAGTCATCCATGGATACCGCTGATAATTTTCGGTCTTGAAATGCCTTTCCACTTTCTTAACCTTTTCTTTTAATTCCAGCTCTGGAGTTGGTCTTCCGTTTTTTTATTATTTCAAGTTTTTCTGTGAAGGCCCGCCTTGAAAAAGGCGATGCTATCAAGCTAGCCACAACGTCACTCTCGTCTTCCGCCATTTAAATCAACCGCTCTCACCCCTCTGCATAGATCGCTGCTTGGACTTCATGAAGGCCTTCGATCTTTTGTTTAATTTCCCGCCCTCTTGAAATCAAACCGTGATTGGTCGATTTGCCCCTCACTCACCACACCAAAACATATAGCTTGGCCTTCCCCGGGATTCGTGAAGTCCTAACCAATGAATGAGCCAGCTAACCTGGCCTTAATAGAGACAGACGATTATGATTGGATAACAGGTTTTCAGGACATGAACTTGACAGAAAGCTTAATTTTAGAACAAAGATGAGAGAAAATGTATTAATATATTGTATTAAATTAAATGCGATAGAAATAAAAAAATATATATATATTTTTATTGAATACTTCATTATTATTATTATTAAATTTATTATTATTTCTTATTTATTTAGGCCTTCTCTGAAGGCGTAGAAGGCCCTGAAGGTTCCCCACTGCTTGTTCTACACTAATCTGAAGCACATCATCTTCCCTTCCAGCTCCAAAACAGCGCTGTGGTAATAAAGTAGACTCTTGCGTTGTGCTCCGCCATGTTGAAAAGGTCAAAGGTCATCTCTGCAACTGGTGTATCAAAGTCTTCTACGAGCGTCCCAGTGGAAATGACCACATGAGGGGGTATTCATGTGCAATTTTCCCTTCAGCTTTTGGTATTTCACATGTTCCCATAGGACGTGAAGGCTCCAGTAGAGTCCAGCTTAAGGAAAAGATCTGGGTACGTCTTCTGTAGGAATGACGTCGCCTCACTTGGCCTGACGCTTGACGCACGCGGTTACATAAGGACCTGTGGGCTGATCGTCTGGAGCGTTTCTCTTCACGCAGGTAATCTGAGCGCGTCACTCAGGAGATGTGCAGAGGACGAGAAGTGTTCAGGAAACATTCCTGTCATATTCCAGCCTGTCGAGCCTGAAACGCAGCATGCTTCAGGCGTGTCTGAAGGAAGGCTGAGAGCACGCCAGCTGCTGTTTGAACACATGGTTTAATTTGCTCTTCTTAGTGACAGGAAGTAAATATGAGTTGGTCCTGGGAAGCTGTGACATTACCTGTGACTTCAACCAATGAAACACACACATGCTGTACGTTCACAACCTTAAACCCACTTTTCTCCCTGAGGTCAGAAAGCCTGAAACACAAAACATGACGGGGAGAAAAGAGAGGTCTGATAGATGAAAAATAGATGCAAAACCACCTCAAAAGATGCAAAATGACTAAAAATAGATGCAAAACCACCACAGAAGATGCAAAATTACTATAAACAGATGCAAAACCACCTCAAGAAGATGCAAAATGACTAAAATTAGATGCAAAACCACCACAAAAAGATGCATTAACCAGCTCTAACTGGGGGATCCTGAGGCGTTCTCAGGCCAGTGTGGAGATCTAATCTCTCCACCTGGTCCTGGGTCTTCCCCGAGGCCTCCTCCCAGCTGGACGTGCCTGGAACACCTCCCTAGGGAGGCGCCCAGGGTTCATCCTTACCAGATGATCCTGAACCACCTCAACTGGCTCCTTTCAACGCAAAGGAGCAGCGGCTCTACTCCGAGTTCCTCACGGATGCTGAACTTCTCCCCCTCTCTCTAAGGGAGACTCCAGACCCCCTCCTGAGGAAACACATTTCAGACGCTTGGAACTAGACCTGGTTCTTTGGGTCCTGACCCAGCTTTCATGACCACAGCTCTCTGTGTCAATCAGAACTGGTGTAGAGACGTGATGTTCAGGGAGAGTCTTTGTGCCCCGGACCTTGAACTTCTCTCTGTTTAGCTTAGGCCCTTTTGTTTACCAAGGGAATTCACTCAGTTGTTTGTCACACTGGTAAATATTCCCCCCAAAGCTAATATGGATAATGCTTTTGGGGCTATCACTCGCACAGGGCTACAGCTACAAGCTCTATCGCCAGACCCTCCTAGCTTCATTATGGGTGACTTTAATAACTGTAAACCAGGGAAACACCTGGGGAACTTTTACCAGTATGTGACATGTGCGACTAGACTTACTAAGTGCCTGGATCTGTGTTATGGTTCCAGAAAAGGGGCTTATAAGTCCCTCCGGAGAGCTTCACTGGGTGCGTCAGACCACAACACTGTTTATTTGGTCCCGTCCTACAAACCGGTCCTGAAGAGACACAAACCGGAATGAAGATTAGTTCAGTTCAGTTCAGTTCAGTTTATTTTCAGACATTTCAGACAAAGACATTTCATGACAAACACAAAAAATAAATGTATAAGGTCTGAAAAAAGGGAACAGGCAGAAGCTAAAGCTGATAACGCCGACCCTTTAAAACACATAAACGTAGGTCGCTGCTACACACAGGTCAGAAAGAAAATGTCTAATAATGAATTTATTGCTGCTGTCAGCGAAACACAATCAACATATGTTTGAATCATGTTCCTCTTGAGCACAGTTTTAAAGTCAATTAATGTTCTGCAGTCTTTTAAATCTACGGCCAAATCATCCAAACATTCACTCCAACAACAGAAACACATGTTTGCGTTTGTTCTAACACTGGGCTTTTTTAGCACGTCTCGCCCTCTCAGCAGATCGGTACTTTCCCTTTCCTGGAACAGGCTCTGGATCAAAATGGGGAATTGATTATTCTTTATTTTAAACATAAATTGTGCCGTTCGAAAGTAAACTAAGTCCTTAAATTTCAAGGCTTTTTTTCGGATGAAAAGTGTATTTGTGTGTTCCCTTTATCCAGCTTTATTTATAAGTGGCATTGCCCTTTTTTGGATCAAACTGACTGGTTTGGTGTTAGTTAGACTTAGACTTAGACTAACTTTATTGTCATTCACACACATTTTCATGTATACAAACGAAATTCCGTTGCAAGGCTCCAGAAACCACCAAAAAATATACAATATAAAAAGTAAATATAAAATATAAAAGGAGGCAAGATATAGACATATCTACAACAAATAAAATATAAAATAAAATATAAAATAAAATAAAAAATAATATAGCATCTAAGTTGACAGAGTTGACAGCTGTTTGAAGTGAGTATTAGCAGCAGAATATTAAGTATAAATAATAAATAAACAGTGAACAGTGAATATAAACAGAGAGTAACAGAATGGAATGAGGTAGTGCATAGTGTCCAAGTAAAGTGACGCAGTGTCCAGTAAAGTGACGAGTGTGTGTGTGTGTGTGTGTGTGTGTGTGGGGGGGGGGGTTATTTGGAGTTTAAACGTCTTATTGCGTGGGGGATGAAGCTGTTGTGGAGTCTGGATGTTCTGCTCTTGAAGCTGCTGAACCTCTTACCAGAGGGCAGCAGGGAGAACAGAACATGATGGGGGTGAGAGGGGTCCTCGATGATGGACTCTGCCCTGGTCAGGCAGCGTCTGCGTGCAGTCTCGTGGATAGCAGGAAGAGCTGTACAGATGATACCCTCCGCTGTTCTCACCACTCTTTCTACACGTTTCCAGTCTGAGGCGTTGCAGGCCCCAGACCAGACAGAGATGCAGCTGGTTAAAATGCTCTCTATTGTCCCTTTGTAGAAGGTGGTGAGAATGGGAGGGGGAAGGAATGCTCTTCTCATCCGACGCAGAAAGTGCAGACGCTGCTGTGCTCTCTTCACGAGAGCAGAGGTGTGAAGGGACCAGGTCAAAGTGTCGGTGATCTGCACCCCCAGGAATCTGGTGCTACTGACCATACATAGTTTAGTGTGTGTGTCCCCACACCTCCAGACCATAGGTCATGTAGATTAGTTCCGGTCTGGACGGAGGAGTGTGAAAGAACTTCTCTGGAGTCCTCAGTGTTTCTCAAATCATGTCTTTACTAAATACTGCATGCATACAGGAGAGACATCATACCAACAGCCGGGTCTCCAACCATCTCTGCCTGTCTTCAAGTCACTTCAACATTTATACAGTTACATCAAAGCTCCTTACAGACACAAGGACATCAAAGTAACCAAAAACACCCTACCCAATGTTTATGACCCCAGTGGATGTTATCAGTGTTTTACGACCACCCAATGTCACCATTTGCAAACCCCCTGTGACACCTATCCACAATCCCCCAGCAGTCATTCACAGCTTGACTATTATGGGATTTACATCATAGATAAATAAAGAGTTACAAAAAAAAGTTAGGTCCATCTTTGGTTATTTCTCACAGGAGTCTATCGGACGTCTCCAGGATTGTTACGATTGCACGGACTGGGACTTGTTCAAAAAGTCGTGGATGAAATGACTGAGACCGTCTCTGATTATGTTACATTTTGTGAGGAGCTATGTATCCATAAAAAATCAATCTCCATTTTCCCTAACAATCAGCCATGGGTCTCAAAATCAGTCAAAAACGCTATCAACAAGAGGAACATCAGTGTTAATACAGGTGATATGGATTCATGTGAGGAGCTACAGAAGCAGGTCAGGAAATCAATAAAACTTGCCAAGCAGCAAAATAAGGACAGGGTGGAGAACCTGTTCAGCACTGGCAGCGCACGCCCTGCATGGGAGGGGTTGAATTCCTCGCTGGGGACGCAGCCTCATAAGACAAACATCTCCTTAGATATGAAGTCTGATTACCACCTGGCAAATGAACTAAATATGTATTCAAACCGTTTGAATGACCATGATTTTAGCCAGGAACATTTTGAGTCAAGAAGATGTTTTAGTGCGATTAAAGAGCTTTAAAGTAAAAGTGCGTCGTTTCAAACATCAGTGCAAATGCAGTCAAAGCAGTAAAAGTGAAGCTTGAATCATTCTGGTCTGATTCATTCACGTCCTTCTGGATTCACAGTCGCAACAAATCACTGATGAAATGATGTTTGTTTAAATGAGGCTTGAAACGCTCGTTTGGCTCCAGATGATGTTGTGAAATTGAATCGTCTTCTCACAAACGCTTCAAAGAAGACGATTGAATTATTATAGAAGAGGTGAAATCATTCAGAGCCGCTGTCAGTCGGCAAGAGTCAGAGAAATACGGAGCCGCCCCCAAAGACTGAGCTGCCAACAAGTGTTTTATAACTAAACGCCGACGTGTTTTCAGACGTGGAGCGGGTTTGAACCGAGGCTTTGTTGTCAACGAAGGAAACAAAGTGGCGCTCCTCTTCCTGGAGTGAACACAGCTTGATAACCCCTCCCTCCTCCTCCTCCTGCTCTGAAACACAGCCAGCTCCACCCTGAACTCCACTTATTTCCTTGTTCCCTCCCCTTCAGATCTACACTTTGAAAATGGGTGGAACCAACATGGTGGTGACGTGCAGGAGCTGACAGGCCCCACTCACTGCACACACACCTGTTGTTGAGATCAGAGCTCAGACTAGTTTCACTTCTGAGGAAGAGAAACTCACACAGGCGTTGGCACTGAGAGGTGAAATGGCGCAGAAAGGAGTTCAGCTGGACCGGGAAACCTTCTCTTGTTCCATCTGTCTGGATCTACTGAAGGACCCGGTGACTATTCCCTGTGGACACAGCTACTGCATGAACTGTATTAAAAGCTACTGGGATGAAGAGGAGGGGAAGAAAACACACAGCTGCCCTCAGTGCAGGCACAGCTTCACACCGAGGCCTGCCCTGCTGAAAAACACCATGTTAGCAGTTTTAGTGGAGGAACTGAAGAAGAGTGGACTCCAAGCTGCTCCTGATGATCACTGCTATGCTGGACCTGAGGATGTGGGATGTGATGTCTGCACTGGGAGGAAACTGAAGGCCCTCAAGTCCTGTCTCGTCTGTCTGGTCTCTTATTGTGAGGAACACCTGCAGCCTCATTACAACGTAGCTGCTTTAAAGAAACACAAGCTGGTGGAGCCCTCCAAGAAGCTGCAGGAGAACATCTGCTCTCGTCACGATGAGGTGATGAAGATGTTCTGCCGTACTGATCAGCAGTGTATCTGCTACCTCTGCTCTGTGGACGAACACAAAGGCCACGACACAGTCTCAGCTGCAGCAGAGAGGAGCGAGAGGCAGAGAGAGCTGGAGGGGAGTCGACTAAACATCCAGCAGAGGATCCAGGACAGAGAGAAAGATGTGAAGCTGCTTCAGCAGGAGGTGGAGGCCATCAACCGCTCTGCTGATAAAGCAGCGGAGGACAGCGAGAAGAGCTTCAGCCAGCTGATCCGTCTCATGGAGAAAAGACGCTCGGATGTGAAGCAGCAGGTCAGATCCCAGCAGGAAACTGAAGTGAGTCGAGTCAAAGAGCTTCAGGAGGAGCTGGAGCAGGAGATCACTGAGCTGAAGAGGAAAGACGCTGCGCTGGAACAACTCTCACACACAGAGGATCACAACCAGTTTCTCCACAGCTACACCTCACTGTCTCCACTCACTGAATCTACATCCAGCTTCAAGATCCGTCCTCTGAGACACTTTGAGGACGTGACGGCGGCTGTGTCAGAAGTCACAGAGAAACTACAGGACGTCCTGAGAGAGAAATGGACAAACGTCTCACTGACTGGGACTGAAGTGGATGTTTTACTGTCAGATCCACGAGCAGAGCCCGAGACCAGAGCTGACTTCTTAAGATACTCACGTGAAATCACACTGGATCCAAACACAGCACACAAACGTCTGTTATTATCTGAGGGGAACAGAAAAGCAACATGGATGAGTGAAGAACAGTCTTATTCTGATCACACAGACAGATTCATTGATCTTCCTCAGGTCCTGAGTAGAGAGAGTCTGACTGGACGTTGGTACTGGGAGGTGGAGCGGAGAGGAGGAGTTTATGTAGCAGTCGCATACAAGAATATGAGCAGAGCAGATTTATTTGGCTTCAATGACAAATCTTGGATGTTAGAGTGTAACAACAACAGTTATTACTTTTATCACAACAACGTCCGAACTCCCGTCTCAGGTCCTCGGTCCTCCAGAGTCGGAGTGTACCTGGATCACAGTGCAGGTGTTCTGTCCTTCTACAGCATCTCTGAAACCATGACTCTCCTCCACAGAGTCCAGACCACATTCACTCAGCCTCTCTATGCTGGACTTTGTCTTTATTATGTAAACTCTGCTGCTGAGTTGTGTAAAGTCAAATAGTCAGAAGTCATTTAATGGTTAAATCCTCAAACTTATTTCGTCTCCACGTTTGTCGCTGAGAGCTGATTTTTCTTTCCACGTCTCGGCTGCACACAGATAAGCTGTCACTCACACGTTGTGGGCGGGACTTTGACGTCTTGTCATTAAGTTGTCGTGTAAATGTTTGAGTGTCTTTAGGTGGCGCTCCTTCCTGCGTGTGTTTAGCCACGGAGCCTATCACTGCTCATGGGGATGGAAAAGGAAACGTGTGTGTGCTCTAAATGTCTGATGAATATCTGATTCTATGGATGCATTTGTATGTTGTTGTTTCTTTGTTTGTCACACGTACGAATGAGGCTCTGGGATTGATGCTAAAGTGTAATAATCCAGATTATAATGAGGGAGGAAATCCTGATTCTTCTCTGTTCCACAGCTGAGATTCTGCTCAAACATGTTGATTGTGTGGATGAAGTGTTCCTGAAATCATTGAGTCATTTCACTTTACTGATGGGACGTGTGAACAAACTGAAGCTTTATCAAGAAATAAACGTCAACACACTCTTTTCTCCTCTTTGTTGTTTCAATAACATATAATCAGATAATGTTGGAATATAAACAGCTGCAAAAGAAACTAATGAAACATACTGTACAGTAATTATGCTCTTTCATTAGATATTTATAAAATAAATATAGACATCATTTAAAAATATGCCTATGAAATAATAAAGATAAAAAAAAGATGCACAACCACCACAAAAAGATGCAAAATGACTAAAAACAGATGCAAAACCACCACAAAAAGATGCAAAATGACTAAAAACAGATGCAAAACCACCACAAAAAGATGCAAAATGACTAAAAACAGATGCAAAACCACCACAAAAAGATGCAAAATGACTAAAAATAGATGCAAAACCACCACAAAAAGATGCAAAATGACTAAAAACAGATGCAAAACCACCACAAAAAGATGCAAAATGACTAAAAACAGATGCAAAACCACCACAAAAAGATGCAAAATGACTAAAAACAGATGCAAAACCACCACAAAAAGATGCAAAATGACTAAAAACAGATGCAAAACCACCACAAAAAGATGCAAAATGACTAAAAATAGATGCAAAACCACAACAAAAAGATGCAAAATGACTAAAAATAGATGCAAAACCACCACAAAAAGATGCAAAATCACTAAAAATAGATGCAAAACCACCACAAAAAGATGCAAAATCACTAAAAATAGATGCAAAACCACCACAAAAAGATGCAAAATGATTAAAAATAGTTGCAAAACCACCACAAAAAGATGCAAAATGATTCAAAATAGATGCAAAACCACCACAAAAAGATGCAAAATGACTAAAAACAGATGCAAAACCACCACAAAAAGATGCAAAATGACTAAAAATAGATGCAAAACCACCACAAAAAGATGCAAAATGACTAAAAAAGATGCAAAACCACCACAAAACGATGCAAAATGACTAAAAACAGATGCAAAACCACCACCAAAAGAAGCAAAATGACTAAAAAAAGATGCAAAACCACCACAAAAAGATGCAAAATGACTAAAAAAGATGCAAAACCACCACAAAAAGATGCAAAATGACTAAAAATAGACGCAAAACCACCACAAAAAGATGCAAAATGTCTAAAAATAGATGCAAAACCACCACAAAAAGACGCAAAATGACTAAAAATAGATGCAAAACCACCACAAAAAGATGCGAAAAGACAAATAGTTGCAAAACCACCACAAAAAGATGCAAAATGACTAAAAATAGATGCAAAACCATCACAAAAAGATGCAAAATATCTAAAAATAGATGCAAAACCACCACAAAAAGATGCAAAATGACTAAAAATAGATGCAAAACCACCACAAAAAGATGCAAAATGACGAAAATAGATGCAAAACCACCACAAAAAGATGCTAAATGACTAAAAATAGATGCAAAACCACCACAAAAAGATGCAAAATGATGAAAATAGATGCAAAACCACCACAAAAAGATGCAAAATGTCTAAAAATAGATGCAAAACCACCACAAAAAGATGCAAAATGACTAAAAATAGATGCAAAAAAAACACAAAAAGATGCAAAATGACTAAAAATAGATGCAAAACCACCACAAAAAGATGCAAAATGTCTAAAAATAAATGCAAAACCACCACAAAAAGATGCAAAATGACTAAAAAAAGATGCAATAAGAGAAACATCAGTGTTAATACAGGTGATATGGATTCATGTGAGGAGCTACAGAAGCAGGTCAGCAAATCAATAAAACTTGCCAAGCAGCAAAATAAGGACAGGGTGGAGAACCTGTTCAGCACTGGCAGCGCACGCCCTGCATTGGAGGGGTTGAATTCCTGGCTGGGGACGCAGCCTCATAAGACAAACATCTCCTTAGATATGAAGTCTGATTACCACCTGGCAAATGAACTAAATATGTATTCAAACCGTTTGAATGACCATGATTTTAGCCATGAACATTTTGAGTCAAGAAGATGTTTTAGTGTGATTAAAGAGCTTTAAAGTAAAAGTGCGTCGTTTCAAACATCAGTGCAAATGCAGTCAAAGCAGTAAAAGTGAAGCTTGAATCATTCTGGTCTGATTCATTCACGTCCTTCTGGATTCACAGTCGCAACATTTCACTGATGAAATGATGTTTGTTTAAATGAGGCTTGAAACGCTCGTTTGGCTCCAGATGATGTTGTGAAATTGAATCGTCTTCTCACAAACGCTTCAAAGAAGACGATTGAATTATTATAGAAGAGGTGAAATCATTCAGAGCCGCTGTCAGTCGGCAAGAGTCAGAGAAATACGGAGCCGTCCCCAAAGACTGAGCTGCCAACAAGTGTTTTATAACTAAACACCGACGTGTTTTCAGACGGGGAGCGGGTTTGAACCGAGGCTTTGTTGTCAACGAGGAAACAAAGTGGCGCTCCTCTTCCTGGAGTGAACACAGCTTGATAACCCCTCCCTCCTCCTCCTGCTCTGAAATACAGCCAGCTCCACCCTGAACTCCACTTATTTCCTTGTTCCCTCCCCTTCAGATCTACACTTTGAAAATGGGTGGAACCAACATGGTGGTGACGTGCAGGAGCTGACAGGCCCCACTCACTGCACACACACATGTTGTTGAGATCAGAGCTCAGACTAGTTTCACTGCTGAGGAAGAGAAACTCACACAGGCGTTGGCACTGAGAGGTGAAATGGCGCAGAAAGGAGTTCAGCTGGACCGGGAAACCTTCTCTTGTTCCATCTGTCTGGATCTACTGAAGGACCCGGTGACTATTCCCTGTGGACACAGCTACTGCATGAACTGTATTAAAAGCCACTGGGATGAAGAGGAGGGGAAGAAAACACACAGCTGCCCTCAGTGCAGGCAGAGCTTCACACCGAGGCCTGCCCTGCTGAAAAGCACCATGTTAGCAGTTTTAGTGGAGGAACTGAAGAAGACTGGACTCCAAGCTGCTCCTGATGATCACTGCTATGCTGGACCTGAGGATGTGGGATGTGATGTCTGCACTGGGAGGAAACTGAAGGCCCTCAAGTCCTGTCTCTTCTGTCTGGCCTCTTATTGTGAGAAACACCTGCAGCCTCATTTTGACTCAGCCACATTCAAGAAACACAAGCTGGTGGAGCCCTCCAAGAAGCTGCAGGAGAACATCTGCTCTCGTCACGATGAGGTGATGAAGATGTTCTGCCGTACTGATCAGCAGTGTATCTGCTACCTCTGCCTTGATGACGAACACAAAGGTCACGACACAGTCTCAGCTGCAGCAGAAAGGAGCCAGAGGCAGAGAGAGCTGGAGGGGAGTCGACTAAACATCCAGCAGAGGATCCAGGACAGAGAGAAAGATGTGAAGCTGCTTCAGCAGGAGGTGGAGGCCATCAACCGCTCTGCTAATAAAGCAGCGGACGACAGCGAGAAGAGCTTCAGCGAGCTGATCAGTCTCATGGAGAAAAGACGCTCCGATGTGAAGCAGCAGGTCCGATCCCAGCAGGAAACTGAAGTGAGTCGAGTCAAAGAGCTTCAGGAGGAGCTGGAGCAGGAGATCACTGAGCTGAAGAGGAAAGACGCTGAGCTGGAACAACTCTCACACACAGAGGATCACAACCAGTTTCTCCACAGCTACACCTCACTGTCTCCACTCACTGAATCTACATCCAGCTTCAAGATCCGTCCTCTGAGACACTTTGAGGACGTGACGGCGGCTGTGTCAGAAGTCACAGAGAAACTACAGGACGTCCTGAGAGAGAAATGGACAAACGTCTCACTGACTGTGACTGAAGTGGATGTTTTACTGTCAGATCCACGAGCAGAGCCCAAGACCAGAGCTGACTTCTTAAGATACTCACGTGAAATCACACTGGATCCAAACACAGCACACAAACATCTGTTATTATCTGAGGGGAACAGAAAAGCAACATACATGAGAGAAGAACAGTCTTATTCTGATCACACAGACAGATTCATTAATCCTCAGGTCCTGAGTAGAGAGAGTCTGACTGGACGTTGGTACTGGGAGGTGGAGTGGAGAGGAACAGTTTCTGTAGCAGTCGCATACAAGAATATGAGCAGAGCAGAGAGATTTGGAATCAATGACAAATCTTGGATGTTAGATTGTAACAACAACAGTTATTACTTTTATCACAACAAAGTCGACACTCCCGTCTCAGGTCCTGGGTCCTCCAGAGTCGGAGTGTACCTGGATCACAGTGCAGGTGTTCTGTCCTTCTACAGCGTCTCTGAAACCATGACTCTCTTGCACAGAGTCCAGACCACATTCACTCAGCCTCTCTATGCTGGACTTGGTATTTATGTAAACTGTGCTGCTGAGTTGTGTAAAGTCAAATAGTCAGAAGTCATTTAATGGTTAAATCCTCAAACTTATTTCGTCTCCACGTTTGTCGCTGAGAGCTGATTTTTCTTTCCACGTCTCGGCTGCACACAGATCAGCTGTCACTCACACGTTGTGGGCGGGACTTTGACGTCTTGTCATTAAGTTGTGGTGTAAATGTTTGAGTGTCTTTAGGTGGCGCTCCTTCCTGCGTGTGTTTAGCCACGGAGCCTATCACTGCTCATGGGGATGGAAAAGGAAACGTGTGTGTGCTCTAAATGTCTGATGAATATCTGATTCTATGGATGCATTTGTATGTTGTTGTTTCTTTGTTTGTCACACGTACGAATGAGGCTCTGGGATTGATGCTAAAGTGTAATAATCCAGATTATAATGAGGGAGGAAATCCTGATTCTTCTCTGTTCCACAGCTGAGATTCTGCTCAAACATGTTGATTGTGTGGATGAAGTGTTCCTGAAATCATTGAGTCATTTCACTTTACTGATGGGACGTGTGAACAAACTGAAGCTTTATCAAGAAATAAACGTCAACACACTCTTTTCTCCTCTTTGTTGTTTCAATAACATATAATCAGATAATGTTGGAATATAAACAGCTGCAAAAGACACTAATGAAACATACTGTACAGTAATTATGCTCTTTCATTAGATATTTAATAAATAAATATGGACATCATTTAAAAATATGCCTATGAAATAAATAAATATGACTGCAAAATTAATCTTTAATTAAATAAATAAAATCCTGTTTAATTTCCCCTTTTATTCACTAATTATTCATTTTAATTATATTTTTAAATTATTTATTAATTCATTTATTTTAATAATGTAGTAGCAGATTAAATTAGATGTTATTGTGATAATTAATAAACATAATTGTTAAAGCTCATTAAACCAGATGTTCATGAATAAAGTGCTGAAATAAAAACATTAAAATAAAAAAACAACGCCCAGGTTTAAATTTTGCTATTTCATTAAATATTTAGTAAATAAATATAGATATAAATAATTAAAAAATATGCCTATGAAATAAAAAAGATAATAAAAAGATGCAAAACCACCACAAAAAGATGCAAAATGACTAAAAATAGTTGCAAAATGACTAAAAAAGATGCAAAATGACTAAAAATAGATGCAAAAACCACGACAAGAAGATGCAAAATGACTAAAAATTGATGCAAAACCACCCCAAAAAGATGCATTAACCAGCTCTAACTGGGGGATCCTGAGGCGTTCCCAGGCCAGTGTGGAGATCTAATCTCTCCACCTGGTCCTGGGTCTTCCCCGAGGCCTCCTCCCAGCTGGACGTGCCTGGAACACCTCCCTAGGGAGGCGCCCAGGGTTCATCCTTACCAGATGATCCTGAACCACCTCAACTGGCTCCTTTCAACGCAAAGGAGCAGCGGCTCTACTCCGAGTTCCTCACGGATGCTGAACTTCTCCCCCTCTCTCTAAGGGAGACTCCAGCCCCCCTCCTGAGGAAACACATTTCACACGCTTGTACCCGCGACCTGGTTCTTTGGGTCCTGACCCAGCTTTCATGACCACAGCTCTCTATGTCAATCAGAACTGGTGTAGAGACGTGATGGTCAGGGAGAGTCTTTGTGCCCCGGACCTTGACCTTCTCTCTGTTTAGCTTAGGCCCTTTTGTTTACCAAGGGAATTCACTCAGTTGTTTGTCACACTGGTAAATATTCACCCCAAAGCTAATATGGATAATGCTGTTGGGGCTATCACTCGCACAGGGCTACAGCTACAAGCTCTATCGCCAGACGCTCCTAGCTTCATTATGGGTGACTTTAATAACTGTAAACCAGGGAAACACCTGGGGAACTTTTACCAGTATGTGACATGTGCGACTAGACTTACTAAGTGCCTGGATCTGTGTTATGGTTCCAGAAAAGGGGCTTATAAGTCCCTCCGGAGAGCTTCACTGGGTGCGTCAGACCACAACACTGTTTATTTGGTCCCGTCCTACAAACCGGTCCTGAAGAGACACAAACCGGAATGAAGATTAGTTCAGTTCAGTTCAGTTCAGTTTATTTTCAGACATTTCAGACAAAGACATTTCATGACAAACACAAAAAATAAATGAATAAGGTCTGAAAAAAGGGAACAGGCAGGAGCTAAAGCTGATAACGCCGACCCTTTAAAACACATAAACGTAGGTCGCTGCTACACACAGGTCAGAAAGAAAATGTCTAATAATGAATTTACTGCTGCTGTCAGCGAAACACAATCAACATATGTTTGAATCATGTTCCTCTTGAGCACAGTTTTAAAGTCAATTAATGTTCTGCAGTCTTTTAAATCTACGGCCAAATCATCCAAACATTCACTCCAACAACAGAAACACATGTTAGCATTTGTTCTAACACTGGGCTTTTTTAGCACGTCTCGCCCTCTCAGCAGATCGGTACTTTCCCTTTCCTGGAACAGGTTCTGGATCAAAATGGGGAATTGATTATTCTTTATTTTAAACATAAATTGTGCCGTTCGAAAGTAAACTAAGTCCTTAAATTTCAAGGCTTTTTTTCGGATGAAAAGTGTATTTGTGTGTTCCCTATATCCAGCTTTATTTATAAGTGGCATTGCCCTTTTTTGGATCAAACTGACTGGTTTGGTGTTAGTTAGACTTAGACTTAGACTAACTTTATTGTCATTCACACACATTTTCATGTATACAAACGAAATTCCGTTGCAAGGCTCCAGAAACCACCAAAAAATATACAATATAAAAAGTAAATATAAAATATAAAAGGAGGCAAGATATAGACATATCTACAACAAATAAAATATAAAATAAAATATAAAATAAAATAAAAAATAATATAGCATCTAAGTTGACAGAGTTGACAGCTGTTTGAAGTGAGTATTAGCAGCAGAATATTAAGTATAAATAATAAATAAACAGTGAACAGTGAATATAAACAGAGAGTAACAGAATGGAATGAGGTAGTGCATAGTGTCCAAGTGAAGTGACGCAGTGTCCAAGTAAAGTGACGAGTGTGTGTGTGTGTGTGTGTGTGTGGGGGGGGGGTTATTTGGAGTTTAAAAGTCTTATTGCGTGGGGGATGAAGCTGTTGTGGAGTCTGGATGTTCTGCTCTTGAAGCTGCTGAACCTCTTACCAGAGGGCAGCAGGGAGAACAGAACATGATGGGGGTGAGAGGGGTCCTTGATGATGGACTCTGCACGCAGACGCTGCCTAACCAGGGCAGTCTCGTGGATAGCAGGAAGAGCTGTACAGATGATACCCTCCGCTGTTCTCACCACTCTTTCTACACGTTTCCAGTCTGAGGCGTTGCAGGCCCCAGACCAGACAGAGATGCAGCTGGTTAAAATGCTCTCCATTGTCCCTTTGTAGAAGGTGGTGAGAATGGGAGGGGGAAGGAATGCTCTTCTCATCCGACGCAGAAAGTGCAGACGCTGCTGTGCTCTCTTCACGAGAGCAGAGGTGTGAAGGGACCAGGTCAAAGTGTCGGTGATCTGCACCCCCAGGAATCTGGTGCTACTGACCATACATAGTTTGGTATGTGTGTCCCCACACCTCCAGACCATAGGTCATGTAGATTAGTTCCGGTCTGGACGGAGGAGTGTGAAAGAACTTCTCTGGAGTCCTCAGTGTTTCTCAAATCATGTCTTTACTAAATACTGCATGCATACAGGAGAGACATCATACCAACAGCCGGGTCTCCAACCATCTCTGCCTGTCTTCAAGTCACTTCAACATTTATACAGTTACATCAAAGCTCCTTACAGACACAAGGACATCAAAGTAACCCAAAACACCCTACCCACTGTTTATGACCCCAGTGGATGTTATCAGTGTTTTACGACCACCCAATGTCACCATTTGCAAACCCCCTGTGACTCCTATCCACAACCCCCCAGCAGTCATTCACAGCTTGACTATTATGGGATTTACATCATAGATAAATAAAGAGTTACAAAAAAAAGTTAGGTCAATCTTTGGTTATTTCTCACAGGAGTCTATCGGACGTCTCCAGGATTGTTACGATTGCACGGACTGGGACTTGTTCAAAAAGTCGTGGATGAAATGACTGAGACCGTCTCTGATTATGTTACATTTTGTGAGGAGCTATGTATCCATAAAAAATCAATCTCCATTTCCCCTAACAATCAGCCATGGGTCTCAAAATCAGTCAAAAACGCTATCAACAAGAGAAACATCAGTGTTAATACAGGTGATATGGAAACATGTGAGGAGCTACAGAAGCAGGTCAGGAAATCAATAAAACTTGCCAAGCAGCAAAATAAGGACAGGGTGGAGAACCTGTTCAGCACTGGCAGCGCACGCCCTGCATGGGAGGGGTTGAATTCCTGGCTGGGGACGCAGCCTCATAAGACAAACATGTCCTTAGATATGAAGTCTGATTACCACCTGGCAAATGAACTAAATATGTATTCAAACCGTTTGAATGACCATGATTTTAGCCATGAACATTTTGAGTCAAGAAGATGTTTTAGTGTGATTAAAGAGCTTTAAAGTAAAAGTGCGTCGTTTCAAACATCAGTGCAAATGCAGTCAAAGCAGTAAAAGTGAAGCTTGAATCATTCTGGTCTGATTCATTCACGTCCTTCTGGATTCACAGTCGCAACAAATCACTGATGAAATGATGTTTGTTTAAATGAGGCTTGAAACGCTCGTTTGGCTCCAGATGATGTTGTGAAATTGAATCGTCTTCTCACAAACGCTTCAAAGAAGACGATTGAATTATTATAGAAGAGGTGAAATCATTCAGAGCCGCTGTCAGTCGGCAAGAGTCAGAGAAATACGGAGCCGTCCCCAAAGACTGAGCTGCCAACAAGTGTTTTATAACTAAACACCGACGTGTTTTCAGACGTGGAGCGGGTTTGAACCGAGGCTTTGTTGTAAACGAGGAAACAAAGTGGCGCTCCTCTTCCTGGAGTGAACACAGCTTGATAACCCCTCCCTCCTCCTCCTGCTCTGAAACACAGCCAGCTCCACTCTGAACTCCACTTATTTCCTTGTTCCCTCCCCTTCAGATCTACACTTTGAAAATGGGTGGAACCAACATGGTGGTGACGTGCAGGAGCTGACAGGCCCCACTCACTGCACACACACCTGTTGTTGAGATCAGAGCTCAGACTAGTTTCACTGCTGAGGAAGAGAAACTCACACAGGCGTTGGCACTGAGAGGTGAAATGGCGCAGAAAGGAGTTCAGCTGGACCGGGAAACCTTCTCTTGTTCCATCTGTCTGGATCTACTGAAGGACCCGGTGGCTATTCCCTGTGGACACAGCTACTGCATGAACTGTATTAAAAGCTACTGGGATGAAGAGGAGGGGAAGAAAACACACAGCTGCCCTCAGTGCAGGCAGAGCTTCACACCGAGGCCTGCCCTGCTGAAAAACACCATGTTAGCAGTTTTAGTGGAGGAACTGAAGAAGACTGGACTCCAAGCTGCTCCTGATGATCACTGCTATGCTGGACCTGAGGATGTGGGATGTGATTTCTGCACTGGGAGGAAACTGAAGGCCCTCAAGTCCTGTCTCGTCTGTCTGGCCTCTTATTGTGAGAAACACCTGCAGCCTCATTTTGACTCAGCCACATTCAAGAAACACAAGCTGGTGGAGCCCTCCAAGAAGCTGCAGGAGAACATCTGCTCTCGTCACGATGAGGTGATGAAGCTGTTCTGCCGTACTGATCAGCAGTGTATCTGCTACCTCTGCCTTGATGACGAACACAAAGGCCACGACACAGTCTCAGCTGCAGCAGAGAGGAGCCAGAGGCAGAGAGAGCTGGAGGGGAGTCGACTAAACATCCAGCAGAGGATCCAGGACAGAGAGAAAGATGTGAAGCTGCTTCAGCAGGAGGTGGAGGCCATCAACCGCTCTGCTGATAAAGCAGCGGACGACAGCGAGAAGAGCTTCAGCGAGCTGATCCGTCTCATGGAGAAAAGACGCTCCGATGTGAAGCAGCAGGTCAGATCCCAGCAGGAAACTGAAGTGAGTCGAGTCAAAGAGCTTCAGGAGGAGCTGGAGCAGGAGATCACTGAGCTGAAGAGAAAAGACGCTGCGCTGGAACAACTCTCGCACACAGAGGATCACAACCAGTTTCTCCACAGCTACACCTCACTGTCTCCACTCACTGAATCTACATCCAGCTTCAAGATCCGTCCTCTGAGACACTTTGAGGACGTGACGGCGGCTGTGTCAGAAGTCACAGAGAAACTACAGGACGTCCTGAGAGAGAAATGGACAAACGTCTCACTGACTGGGACTGAAGTGGATGTTTTACTGTCAGATCCACGAGCAGAGCCCAAGACCAGAGCTGACTTCTTAAGATACTCACGTGAAATCACACTGGATCCAAACACAGCACACAAACATCTGTTATTATCTGAGGGGAACAGAAAAGCAACACGGATGAGTGAAGTACAGTCTTATTCTGATCACACAGACAGATTCAGTCATTATCATCCTCAGGTCCTGAGTAGAGAGAGTCTGACTGGACGTTGGTACTTGGAGGTGGAGTGGAGAGGATCAGTTTATGTAGCAGTCGCATACAAGAATATGAGCAGAGCAGATGGATTTGGATTCAATGACAAATCTTGGAGGTTAGAGTGTAACAACAACAGTTATAACTTTTATCACAACAACGTCAAAACTCCCGTCTCAGGTCCTCGGTCCTCCAGAGTCGGAGTGTACCTGGATCACAGTGCAGGTGTTCTGTCCTTCTACAGCGTCTCTGAAACCATGACTCTTCTCCACAGAGTCCAGACCACATTCACTCAGCCTCTCTATGCTGGACTTGGTCTTTATGGTGTAAACTCTGCTGCTGAGTTGTGTAAAGTCAAATAGTCAGAAGTCATTTAATGGTTAAATCCTCAAACTTATTTCGTCTCCACGTTTGTCGCTGAGAGCTGATTTTTCTTTCCACGTCTCGGCTGCACACAGATCAGCTGTCACTCACACGTTGTGGGCGGGACTTTGACGTCTTGTCATTAAGTTGTGGTGTAAATGTTTGAGTGTCTTTAGGTGGCGCTCCTTCCTGCGTGTGTTTAGCCACGGAGCCTATCACTGCTCATGGGGATGGAAAAGGAAACGTGTGTGTGCTCTAAATGTCTGATGAATATCTGATTCTATGGATGCATTTGTATGTTGTTGTTTCTTTGTTTGTCACACGTACGAATGAGGCTCTGGGATTGATGCTAAAGTGTAATAATCCAGATTATAATGAGGGAGGAAATCCTGATTCTTCTCTGTTCCACAGCTGAGATTCTGCTCAAACATGTTGATTGTGTGGATGAAGTGTTCCTGAAATCATTGAGTCACTTCACTTTACTGATGGGACGTGTGAACAAACTGAAGCTTTATCAAGAAATAAACGTCAACACACTCTTTTCTCCTCTTTGTTGTTTCAATAACATATAATCAGATAATGTTGGAATATAAACAGCTGCAAAAGAAACTAATGAAACATACTGTACAGTAATTATGCTCTTTCATTAGATATTTAATAAATAAATATAGACATCATTTAAAAATATGCCTATGAAATAAATAAATATGACTGCAAAATGAATCTTTAATTAAATAAATAAAATCCTGTTTAATTCCCCCTTTTATTCACTAATGATTCATTTTAATTATATTTTTAAATTACTTATTAATTCATTTATTTTAATAATGTAGTAGCAGATTAAATTAGATGTTATTGTGATAATTAATAAACATAATTGTTAAAGCTCATTAAACCAGATGTTCATGAATAAAGTGCTGAAATAAAAATAATGAAAAAACAGGTTTAATTTTTTGCTATTAAACATTTAATAAATAAATATAGATATACATAATTTAAAAATATGCCTATGAAATAAAAAAAGATACTAAAAGGTGCAAAACCACCACAAAAAGATGCAAAATGACTAAAAATAGTTGCAAAACCACCACAAAAATATGCAAAATGACTAAAAACAGATGCAAAACCACCACAAAAAGATGCAAAATGACTAAAAATAGATGCAAAACCACCACAAAAAGATGCAAAATGACTTAAAAAAGATGCAAAACCACCACAAAAATATGCAAAATGACTAAAAATAGATGCAAAACCACCACAAAGATGCAAAATGACTAAAAAAAGATGCAAAACCACCACAAAAAGATGCAAAATGACTAAAAATAGATGCAAAACCACCACAAAAAGATGCAAAATGACTAAAAATAGATGCAAAACCACCACAAAAAGATGCAAAATGACTAAAAATAGATGCATAACCACCACAAAAAGATGCAAAATGACTAAAAATAGATGCAAAACCACCACAAGAAGATGTAAAATGACTAAAAATAGATGCAAAACCACCACAAAAAGATGCAAAATGACTAAAAATAGATGCAAAACCACCACAGAAAGATGCAAAATGACGGAAAATAGATGCAAAACCACCACAAAAAGATGCAAAATGACTGAAAATAGATGCAAAACCACCACAAAAAGATGCAGAATGACTAAAAATAGATGTCCAGACCCCACAGAGTGCTGCACTGCATTCACTTCCCCAGTGAAGTGTTTGTCATAAACTCACTCTTAGTGACTCATTACAAACTCATGCTGCCTTCAGGTGCTCTGGAAAAGACGGTTCTTTCCTCTTGTGACCTGGAAATGACCAGTGCGTTGTGTTCAAGTGCGTTTGTTGTGGTAGTGAAATGAAAGATGGCGGAGCCACAGATCCTGACCTGTTACTTGGGGAAAAGCATTTGAAACTAATTCATCAGCTGCAGCAAAAAGAGGATTGATCCAAACCAAAGCAGTAAATAATGTGCTGTATTTTTATAGATCATGAAGAGTCGACTTCTGAAAGGACCAAAGAGAAAGCTCATGTTTCTGTTTTAGCTGCAGGACCTTGTTCTACACTAATCTGAAGCACATCATCTTCCCTTCCAGCTCCAAAACAGCGCTGTTGTAATAAAGTAGACTCTTGCGTTGTGCTCCGCCATGTTGAAAAGGTCAAAGGTCATCTCTGCAACTGGTGTATCAAAGTCTTCTACGAGCGTCCCAGTGGAAATTACCACATGAGGGGGTATTCATGTGCAATTTTCCCTTCAGCTTTTGGTATTTCACATGTTCCCATAGGACGTGAAGGCTCCAGTAGAGTCCAGCTTAAGGAAAAGATCCGCGTACGTCTTCTGTAGGAATGACGTCGCCTCACTTGGCCTGACGCTTGACGCACGCGGTTACATAAGGACCTGTGGGCTGATCGTCTGGAGCGTTTCTCTTCACGCAGGTAATCTGAGCGCGTCACTCAGGAGATGTGCAGAGGACGAGAAGTGTTCAGGAAACATTCCTGTCATATTCCAGCCTGTCGAGCCTGAAACGCAGCATGCTTCAGGCGTGTCTGAAGGAAGGCTGAGAGCACGCCAGCTGCTGTTTGAACACATGGTTTAATTTGCTCTTCTTAGTGACAGGAAGTAAATATGAGTTGGTCCTGGGAAGCTGTGACATTACCTGTGACTTCAACCAATGAAACACACACATGCTGTACGTTCACAACCTTAAACACACTTTTCTCCCTGAGGTCAGAAAGCCTGAAACACAAAACATGACGGGGAGAAAAGAGACGTCTGATAGATGAAAAATAGATGCAAAACCACCTCAGAAGATGCAAAATGACTAAAAATAGATGAAAAACCACCACAAAAAGATGCAAATGACTTAAAATAGATGCAAAACCACCACAAAAAGATGCAAATGACTTAAAATAGATGCAAAACCACCAAAGAAGATGATAAATGACTAAAAATAGATGAAAAACCACCTCAAAAAGATGCAAAAGGACTAAAAATAGATGCAAAACCACCACAAAAAGATGCAAAATGACTAAAAATAGATGCAAAACGACCTCAAAAAGATGCAAAATGACTAAAGACAGATGCAAAACCACCACAAGAAGATGAAAAATGACTCAAAATAGATGCAAAACCACCACAAGAAGATGCAAAATGACTAAAAAAATATGCAAAACCACCACAAAAAGATGCAAAATGTCTAAAAATAGATGCAAAACCACCACAAGAAGATGCAAAATGACTAAAAATAGATGCAAAACCACCTCAAAAGATGCAAAATGACTAAAAATAGATGCAAAACCACCACAAAAAGATGCATTAACCAGCTCTAACTGGGGGATCCTGAGGCGTTCCCAGGCCAGTGTGGAGATCTAATCTCTCCACCTGGTCCTGGGTCTTCCCCGAGGCCTCCTCCCAGCTGGACGTGCCTGGAACACCTCCCTAGGGAGGCGCCCAGGGTTCATCCTTACCAGATGATCCTGAACCACCTCAACTGGCTCCTTTCAACGCAAAGGAGCAGCGGCTCTACTCCGAGTTCCTCACGGATGCTGAACTTCTCCCCCTCTCTCTAAGGGAGACTCCAGCCCCCCTCCTGAGGAAACACATTTCAGATGCTTGGACCTGGACCTGGTTCTTTGGGTCCTGACCCAGCTTTCATGACCACAGCTCTCTATGTCAATCAGAACTGGTGTAGAGACGTGATGGTCAGGGAGAGTCTTTGTGCCCCGGACCTTGAACTTCTCTCTGTTTAGCTTAGGCCCTTTTGTTTACCAAGGGAATTCACTCAGTTGTTTGTCACACTGGTAAATATTCACCCCAAAGCTAATATGGATAATGCTGTTGGGGCTATCACTCGCACAGGGCTACAGCTACAAGCTCTATCGCCAGACGCTCCTAGCTTCATTATGGGTGACTTTAATAACTGTAAACCAGGGAAACACCTGGGGAACTTTTACCAGTATGTGACGTGTGCGACTAGACTTACTAAGTGCCTGGATCTGTGTTATGGTTCCAGAAAAGGGGCTTATACGTCCCTCCGGAGAGCTTCACTGGGTGCGTCAGACCACAACACTGTTTATTTGGTCCCGTCCTACAAACCGGTCCTGAAGAGACACAAACCGGAATGAAGATTAGTTCAGTTCAGTTCAGTTCAGTTTATTTTCAGACATTTCAGACAAAGACATTTCATGACAAACACAAAAAATAAATGTATAAGGTCTGAAAAAAGGGAACAGGCAGAAGCTAAAGCTGATAACGCCGACCCTTTAAAACACATAAACGTAGGTCGCTGCTGCACACAGGTCAGAAAGAAAATGTCTAATAATGAATTTATTGCTGCTGTCAGCGAAACACAATCAACATATGTTTGAATCATGTTCCTCTTGAGCACAGTTTTAAAGTAAATTAATGTTCTGCAGTCTTTTAAATCTACGGCCAAATCATCCAAACATTCACTCCAACAACAGAAACACATGTTTGCGTTTGTTCTAACACTGGGCTTTTTTAGCACGTCTCGCCCTCTCAGCAGATCGGTACTTTCCCTTTCCTGGAACAGGTTCTGGATCAAAATGGGGATTTGATTATTCTTTCTTTTAAACACAAATTGTGCCGTTCGAAAGTAAACTAAGTCCTTAAATTTCAAGGCTTTTTTTCGGATGAAAAGTGTATTTGTGTGTTCCCTATATCCAGCTTTATTTATAAGTGGCATTGCCCTTTTTTGGATCAAACTGACTGGTTTGGTGTTAGTTAGACTTAGACTTAGACTAACTTTATTGTCATTCACACACATTTTCATGTATACAAACGAAATTCCGTTGCAAGGCTCCAGAAACCACCAAAAAATATACAATATAAAAAGTAAATATAAAATATAAAAGGAGGCAAGATATAGACATATCTACAACAAATAAAATATAAAATAAAATATAAAATAAAATAAAAAATAATATAGCATCTAAGTTGACAGAGTTGACAGCTGTTTGAAGTGAGTATTAGCAGCAGAATATTAAGTATAAATAATAAATAAACAGTGAACAGTGAATATAAACAGAGAGTAACAGAATGGAATGAGGTAGTGCATAGTGTCCAGTAAAGTGACGAGTGTGTGTGTGTGTGTGTGTGTGTGGGGGGGGGTTATTTGGAGATTAAAAGTCTTATTGCGTGGGGGATGAAGCTGTTGTGGAGTCTGGATGTTCTGCTCTTGAAGCTGCTGAACCTCTTACCAGAGGGCAGCAGGGAGAACAGAACATGATGGGGGTGAGAGGGGTCCTTGATGATGGACTCTGCCCTGGTCAGGCAGCGTCTGCGTGCAGTCTCGTGGATAGCAGGAAGAGCTGTACAGATGATACCCTCCGCTGTTCTCACCACTCTTTCTACACGTTTCCAGTCTGAGGCGTTGCAGGCCCCAGACCAGACAGAGATGCAGCTGGTTAAAATGCTCTCTATTGTCCCTTTGTAGAAGGTGGTGAGAATGGGAGGGGGAAGGAATGCTCTTCTCATCCGACGCAGAAAGTGCAGACGCTGCTGTGCTCTCTTCACGAGAGCAGAGGTGTGAAGGGACCAGGTCAAAGTGTCGGTGATCTGCACCCCCAGGAATCTGGTGCTACTGACCATACATAGTTTGGTATGTGTGTCCCCACACCTCCAGACCATAGGTCATGTAGATTAGATCCGGTCTGGACGGAGGAGTGTGAAAGAACTTCTCTGGAGTCCTCAGTGTTTCTCAAATCATGTCTTTACTAAATACTGCATGCATACAGGAGAGACATCATACCAACAGCCGGGTCTCCAACCATCTCTGCCTGTCTTCAAGTCACTTCAACATTTATACAGTTACATCAAAGCTCCTTACAGACACAAGGACATCAAAGTAACCAAAAACACCCTACCCAATGTTTATGACCCCAGTGGATGTTATCAGTGTTTTACGACCACCCAATGTCACCATTTGCAAACCCCCTGTGACTCCTATCCACAACCCCCCCAGCAGTCATTCACAGCTTGACTATTATGGGATTTACATCATAGATAAATAAAGAGTTACAAAAAAAAGTTAGGTCAATCTTTGGTTATTTCTCACAGGAGTCTATCGGACGTCTCCAGGATTGTTACGATTGCACGGACTGGGACTTGTTCAAAAAGTCGTGGATGAAATGACTGAGACGGTCTCTGATTATGTTACATTTTGTGAGGAGCTATGTATCCATAAAAAATCAATCTCCATTTCCCCTAACAATCAGCCATGGGTCTCAAAATCAGTCAAAAACGCTATCAACAAGAGAAACATCAGTGTTAATACAGGTGATATGGATTCATGTGAGGAGCTACAGAAGCAGGTCAGGAAATCAATAAAACTTACCAAGCAGCAAAATAAGGACAGGGTGGAGAACCTGTTCAGCACTGGCAGCGCACGCCCTGCATGGGAGGGGTTGAATTCCTCGCTGGGGACGCAGCCTCATAAGACAAACATCTCCTTAGATATGAAGTCTGATTACCACCTGGCAAATGAACTAAATATGTATTCAAACCGTTTGAATGACCATGATTTTAGCCATGAACATTTTGAGTCAAGAAGATGTTTTAGTGTGATTAAAGAGCTTTAAAGTAAAAGTGCGTCGTTTCAAACATCAGTGCAAATGCAGTCAAAGCAGTAAAAGTGAAGCTTGAATCATTCTGGTCTGATTCATTCACGTCCTTCTGGATTCACAGTCGCAACAAATCACTGATGAAATGATGTTTGTTTAAATGAGGCTTGAAACGCTCGTTTGGCTCCAGATGATGTTGTGAAATTGAATCGTCTTCTCACAAACGCTTCAAAGAAGACGATTGAATTATTATAGAAGAGGTGAAATCATTCAGAGCCGCTGTCAGTCGGCAAGAGTCAGAGAAATACGGAGCCGCCCCCAAAGACTGAGCTGCCAACAAGTGTTTTATAACTAAACACCGACGTGTTTTCAGACGTGGAGCGGGTTTGAACCGAGGCTTTGTTGTCAACGAGGAAACAAAGTGGCGCTCCTCTTCCTGGAGTGAACACAGCTTGATAACCCCTCCCTCCTCCTCCTGCTCTGAAACACAGCCAGCTCCACCCTGAACTCCACTTATTTCCTTGTTCCCTCCCCTTCAGATCTACACTTTGAAAATGGGTGGAACCAACATGGTGGTGACGTGCAGGAGCTGACAGGCCCCACTCACTGCACACACACCTGTTGTTGAGATCAGAGCTCAGACTAGTTTCACTGCTGAGGAAGAGAAACTCACACAGGCGTTGGCACTGAGAGGTGAAATGGCGCAGAAAGGAGTTCAGCTGGACCGGGAAACCTTCTCTTGTTCCATCTGTCTGGATCTACTGAAGGACCCGGTGGCTATTCCCTGTGGACACAGCTACTGCATGAACTGTATTAAAAGCCACTGGGATGAAGAGGAGGGTAAGAAAACACACAGCTGCCCTCAGTGCAGGCAGAGCTTCACACCGAGGCCTGCCCTGCTGAAAAACACCATGTTAGCAGTTTTAGTGGAGGAACTGAAGAAGACCGGACTCCAAGCTGCTCCTGATGATCACTGCTATGCTGGACCTGAGGATGTGGGATGTGATGTCTGCACTGGGAGGAAACTGAAGGCCCTCAAGTCCTGTCTCGTCTGTCTGGCCTCTTATTGTGAGAAACACCTGCAGCCTCATTTTGACTCAGCCACATTCAAGAAACACAAGCTGGTGGAGCCCTCCAAGAAGCTGCAGGAGAACATCTGCTCTCGTCACGATGAGGTGCTGAAGCTGTTCTGCCGTACTGATCAGCAGTGTATCTGCTACCTCTGCCTTGATGACGAACACAAAGGCCACGACACAGTCTCAGCTGCAGCAGAAAGGAGCCAGAGGCAGAGAGAGCTGGAGGGGAGTCGACTAAACCTCCAGCAGAGGATCCAGGACAGAGAGAAAGATGTGAAGCTGCTTCAGCAGGAGGTGGAGGCCATCAACCGCTCTGCTGATAAAGCAGCGGACGACAGCGAGAAGAGCTTCAGCGAGCTGATCCGTCTCATGGAGAAAAGACGCTCCGATGTGAAGCAGCAGGTCAGATCCCAGCAGGAAACTGAAGTGAGTCGAGTCAAAGAGCTTCAGCAGGAGCTGGAGCAGGAGATCACTGAGCTGAAGAGGAAAGACGCTGAGCTGGAACAACTCTCACACACAGAGGATCACAACCAGTTTCTCCACAGCTACACCTCACTGTCTCCACTCACTGAATCTACATCCAGCTTCAAGATCCGTCCTCTGAGACACTTTGAGGACGTGGCGGCGGCTGTGTCAGAAGTCACAGAGAAACTACAGGACGTCCTGAGAGAGAAATGGACAAACGTCTCACTGACTGGGACTGAAGTGGATGTTTTACTGTCAGATCCACGAGCAGAGCCCAAGACCAGAGCTGACTTCTTAAGATACTCACGTGAAATCACACTGGATCCAAACACAGCACACAAACGTCTGTTATTATCTGAGGGGAACAGAAAAGCAACATGGATGAGTGAAGTACATTCTTATTCTGATCACACAGACAGATTCATTCATCATCTTCAGGTCCTGAGTAGAGAGAGTCTGACTGGACGTTGGTACTGGGAGGTGGAGAGGAGAGGAAGAGTTTCTGTAGCAGTCGCATACAAGAATATGAGCAGAACAAAGAGATTTGGAAACAATGACAAATCTTGGATGTTATTTTGTAAGAACATCAGTTATAACTTTTATCACAACAAAGTCGACACTCCCGTCTCAGGTCCTCGGTCCTCCAGAGTCGGAGTGTACCTGGATCACAGTGCAGGTGTTCTGTCCTTCTACAGCGTCTCTGAAACCATGACTCTCCTCCACAGAGTCCAGACCACATTCACTCAGCCTCTCTATGCTGGACTTGGTATTTATTATGTAAACTCTGCTGCTGAGTTGTGTAAAGTCAAATAGTCAGAAGTCAGTTAATGGTTAAATCCTCAAACTTATTTCGTCTCCACGTTTGTCGCTGAGAGCTGATTTTTCTTTCCACGTCTCGGCTGCACACAGATCAGCTGTCACTCACACGTTGTGGGCGGGACTTTGACGTCTTGTCATTAAGTTGTCGTGTAAATGTTTGAGTGTCTTTAGGTGGCGCTCCTTCCTGCGTGTGTTTAGCCACGGAGCCTATCACTGCTCATGGGGATGGAAAAGGAAACGTGTGTGTGCTCTAAATGTCTGATGAATATCTGATTCTATGGATGCATTTGTATGTTGTTGTTTCTTTGTTTGTCACACGTACGAATGAGGCTCTGGGATTGATGCTAAAGTGTAATAATCCAGATTATAATGAGGGAGGAAATCCTGATTCTTCTCTGTTCCACAGCTGAGATTCTGCTCAAACATGTTGATTGTGTGGATGAAGTGTTCCTGAAATCATTGAGTCATTTCACTTTACTGATGGGACGTGTGAACAAACTGAAGCTTTATCAAGAAATAAACGTCAACACACTCTTTTCTCCTCTTTGTTGTTTCAATAACATATAATCAGATAATGTTGGAATATAAACAGCTGCAAAAGACACTAATGAAACATACTGTACAGTAATTATGCTCTTTCATTAGATATTTAATAAATAAATATAGACATCATTTAAAAATATGCCTATGAAATAAATAAATATGACTGCAAAATTAATCTTTAATTAAATAAATAAAATCCTGTTTAATTTCCCCTTTTATTCACTAATTATTTATTTTAATTATATTTTTAAATTACTTATTAAATTATTTATTTTAATAATGTAGTAGCAGATTAAATTAGATGTTATTGTGCTAATTAATAAACATAATTGTTAAAGCTCAATAAACCAGATGATCAAGAATAAAGTGCTGAAATAAAAACATTAAAATAAAAAAACAACGCCCAGGTTTAATTTTTTTCTATTTCATTAAATATTCAATAAATAAATATAGATATAAATAATTTAAAAATATGCCTATAAAATAAATAAAGATAATAAATAGGTGCAAAACCACCACAAAAAGATGCAAAATGACTAAAAATAGATGCAAAACCACCACAAAAAGATGCAAAATTACTAAAAATAGATGCAAAACCACCACAAAAAGATGCAAAATGACTAAAAATAGATGCAAAACTACCAAAAAAGATGCAAAATGACTAAAAATAGATGCAAAACCACCACAAAAAGATGCAAAATGACTAAAAATAGATGCAAAACAACCACAAAAAGATGCAAATTGACTAAAAATAGATGCAAAACCACCACAAAACGATGCAAAATGACTAAAAACAGATGCAAAATCTCCACAAAAAGATGCTAAATGACTAAAAATAGATGCAAAACCACCACAAAAAGATGCAAAATGACTAAAAAAAGATGCAAAACCACCACAAAAAGATGCAAAATGACTAAAAATAGTTGCAAAACCATCATAAAAAGATACAAAATGACTAAAAATAGATGCAAAACCACCACAAAAAGATGCAAAATGATTAAAAATAGATGCAAAACCACCACAAAAAGATGCAAAATGATTAAAAATAGATGCAAAACCACCACAAAAAGATGCAAAATGACTAAAAAAAGATGCAAAACCACCACAAAAAGATGCAAAATGACTAAAAATAGTTGCAAAACCATCATAAAAAGATACAAAATGACTAAAAATAGATGCAAAACCACCACAAAAAGATGCAAAATGACTAAAAATAGATGCAAAACCACCACAAAAAGATGTAAAATGACTAAAAATAGATGCAAAACCACCAAAAAAAGATGCAAAATGACTAAAAATAGATGCAAAACCACCACAAAAAGATGCAAAATGACTAAAAATAGATGCAAAACAACCACAAAAAGATGCAAATTGACTAAAAATAGATGCAAAATCTCCACAAAAAGATGCTAAATGACTAAAAATAGATGCGAAACCACCACAAAAAGATGCAAATTGACTAAAAATAGATGCAAAACCACCACAGAAAGATGCAAAATGACGGAAAATAGATGCAAAACCACCACAAAAAGATGCAAAATGACTGAAAACAGATGTCCAGACCACACAGAGTGCTGCACTTCATTCACTTCCCCAGTGAAGTGTTTGTCATAAACTCACTCTTAGTGACTCATTACAAACTCATGCTGCCTTCAGGTGCTCTGGAAAAGACGGTTCTTTCCTCTTGTGAGCTGGAAATGACCAGTGCGTTGTGTTCAAGTGCGTTTCTTGTGGTAGTGAAATGAAAGATGGCGGAGCCACAGATCCTGACCTGTTACTTGGGGAAAAGCTTTTGAAACTAATTCATCAGCTGCAGCAAAAAGAGGATTGATCCAAACCAAAGCAGTAAATAATGTGCTGTATTTTTATAGATCATGAAGAGTCGACTTCTGAAAGGACCAGAGAGAAAGCTCATGTTTCTGTTTTAGCTGCAGGACCTTGTTCTACACTAATCTGCAGCACATCATCTTCCCTTCCAGCTCCAAAACAGCGCTGTTGTAATAAAGTAGACTCTTGCATTGTGCTCCGCCATGTTGAAAAGGTCAAAGGTCATCTCTGCAACTGGTGCATCAAAGTCTTCTACGAGCGTCCCAGTGGAAATGACCACATGAGGGGGTGTTCATGTGCAATTTTCCCTTCAGCTTTTGGTATTTCACATGTTCCCATAGGACGTGAAGGCTCCAGTAGAGTCCAGCTTCAGGAAAAGATCTGGGTACGTCTCCTGTAGGTGCAACCGGCACCCAAAGCTGATTGTTCATTTCTTGATTAACTCAAACTTTCAGTTTGATTAAGACTAGGCCCAAAGCCTGGTTGCCTTTGTCTCTGAAACAAAGGCCTGCCATGCCCAGGTGTGATTCTCCAAGGGACCCCCAAACTGTTCATTGGCTGGCTTTACCTCTGATGATGACATCATCAGGGCCTATATAAAGTGTAGCACACAACCTGCACTTCCTCTTCCTCCCGATCTTCCTCCCTCTTTCTTCCGGATCTCACACTCAACTCGACGCGCTCCTGCGGATCCAGGAGACCAGCTGCCCGCTGTCCCCTCGGCCCTGGACCTGGCCTATGGCGTAGGATCACCAACCGGTTATCCTCAACTCGACGCGCTCCTGCGGATCCAGGAGACCAGCTGCCCGCTGTCCCCTCGGCCCTGGACCTGGCCTATGGCGTAGGATCACCAACCGGTTATCCTCAACTCGACGCGCTCCTGCGGATCCAGGAGACCAGCTGCCTGCTGACCCCTCGGCCCTGGACCTGGCCTATGGCGTAGGATCACCAACCGGTTATCCTCAACTCGACGCGCTCCTGCGGATCCAGGAGACCAGCTGCCTGCTGACCCCTCGGCCCTGGACCTGGCCTATGGCGTAGGATCACCAACCGGTTATCCTCAACTCGACGCGCTCCTGCGGATCCAGGAGACCAGCTGCCCGCTGTCCCCTCGGCCCTGGACCTGGCCTATGGCGTAGGATCACCAACCGGTTATCCTCAACTCGACGCGCTCCTGCGGATCCAGGAGACCAGCTGCCTGCTGACCCCTCGGCCCTGGACCTGGCCTATGGCGTAGGATCACCAACCGGTTATCCTCAACTCGACGCGCTCCTGCGGATCCAGGAGACCAGCTGCCTGCTGTCCCCTCGGCCCTGGACCTGGCCTATGGCGTAGGATCACCAACCGGTTATCCTCAACTGAGCACAGCAAAGAGCGATCAGTTTCCTCTTTTGCCTAAGAGCAACCACCAAGACAAGAACCTTTCTACGACGGAGCTTCCTTTCTGAAACCAGCCGCTGGCATCAAGCAACGCAAAACATCTCCCATCTCATGGACTGGTAACTAATCACCAACTGGGCGTTACTACGCGTTATAGGACTTTATGAACGGCTTGATCCCATTGTAACTTTGTCAGAAGATCTGAGAACTGAGATTTCACGCTGCTGGTGCTTTGTGTAACTTCAATGTTCACACCTTCTCTGCAGGGGTCCAAGCCCCCACCTCTTCTCTTTCACACACACACACACACACACACACACACACACACACACACACACACACACACACACACACACACACACACACACACACACACACACACACACACACACACACACACACACACACACACACACACACACACACACACACACACACACCTGATTATTTAATGTTACACAAAGATGAATGAGCTTCTACTAAGAAAATAACTTTTAAATCCTTTTAAACTAATTAAACTATTACATTTATCGGTGTTTAACCCTTAATTAGTAGTTTAATGTATTTTATGAGACTTTGATATTAGTTATCACTCCGTCTATGACGGTGGTGCCCCGAGGAACTCTGGTTTGACTAGAGTCGTTTTTATTATTATCTTTGATAATTATTGGTGATAACTAATATTTACTTGATTAACGGTAAATTTATTGAGAATACTCAGTCTCATAATCTGAACGTGAGTCACGGCCCTACATTTGATTGGTTCTCCGTGTGAAGTTTTAATAAATTAAAGTTATTAATTTTTATTAATTTTTATTCATTTTCTTTATCAAATATTTCATTTGATAGTCACACTATTGATCCAATTAAGCCTAAAGTGCCTACAGTCTTCTGTAGGAATGACGTCGCCCCACTTGGCCTGACGCTTGACGCACGCGGTTACATAAGGACCTGTGGGCTGATCGTCTGGAGCGTTTCTCTTCACGCAGGTAATCTGAGCGCGTCACTCAGGAGATGTGCAGAGGACGAGAAGTGTTCAGGAAACATTCCTGTCATATTCCAGCCTGTCGAGCCTGAAACGCAGCATGCTTCAGGCGTGTCTGAAGGAAGGCTGAGAGCACGCCAGCTGCTGTTTGAACACATGGTTTAATTTGCTCTTCTTAGTGACAGGAAGTAAATATGAGTTGGTCCTGGGAAGCTGTGACATTACCTGTGACTTCAACCAATGAAACACACACATGCTGTACGTTCACAACCTTAAACACACTTTTCTCCCTGAGGTCAGAAAGCCTGAAACACAAAACATGACGGGGAGAAAAGAGACGTCTGATAGATGAAAAATAGATGCAAAACCACCTCAAAAGATGCAAAATGGCTAAAAATAGATGCAAAACCACAACAAAAGATGCAAAATGACTAAAAATAGATGCAAAACCACCTCAAAAAGATGCAAAATGACTAAAAATAGATGCAAAACCACCACAAAAAGATGCAAAATGACTAAAATTGATGCAAAACCACCAAAGATGATAAATGACCACAAAAAGATGCAAAATGACTAAAAATAGATGCAAAAACACCACAAGATGCAAAATAACTTAAAATAGATGCAAAACCACCAAAGAAGAGGAAAAATGACCAAAAATAGATGCAAAATGAGTTAAAATAGATACAAAACCACCACAAGAAGATGCAAAATGACTAAAAATAGATGCAAAACCACCACAGAAGATGCAAAATGACTTAAAATAGATGAAAACCACCACACGAAGATGCAAAATGACTAAAAATAGATGCAAAACCAACACAAAAAGATGCAAAATGACTGAAAATAGATGCAAAACCACCACAAAAAGATGCAAAATGACTGAAAATAGATGCAAAACCACCACAAAAAGATGCATTAACCAGCTCTAACTGGGGGATCCTGAGGCGTTCCCAGGCCAGTGTGGAGATCTAATCTCTCCACCTGGTCCTGGGTCTTCCCCGAGGCCTCCTCCCAGCTGGACGTGCCTGGAACACCTCCCTAGGGAGGCGCCCAGGGTTCATCCAGACCAGATGATCCTGAACCACCTCAACTGGCTCCTTTCAACGCAAAGGAGCAGCGGCTCTACTCCGAGTTCCTCACGGATGCTGAACTTCTCCCCCTCTCTCTAAGGGAGACTCCAGACCCCCTCCTGAGGAAACACATTTCAGACGCTTGGACCTGGACCTGGTTCTTTGGGTCCTGACCCAGCTTTCATGACCACAGCTCTCTGTGTCAATCAGAACCGGTGTAGAGACGTGATGGTCAGGGAGAGTCTTTGTGCCCCGGACCTTGAACTTCTCTCTGTTTAGCTTAGGCCCTTTTGTTTACCAAGGGAATTCACTCAGTTGTTTGTCACACTGGTAAATATTCACCCCAAAGCTAATATGGATAATGCTGTTGGGGCTATCACTCGCACAGGGCTACAGCTACAAGCTCTATCGCCAGACGCTCCTAGCTTCATTATGGGTGACTTTAATAACTGTAAACCAGGGAAACACCTGGGGAACTTTTACCAGTATGTGACATGTGCGACTAGACTCACTAAGTGCCTGGATCTGTGTTATGGTTCCAGAAAAGGGGCTTATAAGTCCCTCCGGAGAGCTTCACTGGGTGCGTCAGACCACAACACTGTTTATTTGGTCCCGTCCTACAAACCGGTCCTGAAGAGACACAAACCGGAATGAAGATTAGTTCAGTTCAGTTCAGTTCAGTTTATTTTCAGACATTTCAGACAAAGACATTTCATGACAAACACAAAAAATAAATGTATAAGGTCCGAAAAAAGGGAACAGGCAGAAGCTAAAGCTGATAACGCCGACCCTTTAAAACACATAAACGTAGGTCGCTGCTACACACAGGTCAAAAAGAAAATGTCTAATAATGAATTTATTGCTGCTGTCAGCGAAACACAATCAACATATGTTTGAATCATGTTCCTCTTGAGCACAGTTTTAAAGTCAATTAATGTTCTGCAGTCTTTTAAATCTACGGCCAAATCATCCAAACATTCACTCCAACAACAGAAACACATGTTTGCATTTGTTCTAACACTGGGCTTTTTTAGCACGTCTCGCCCTCTCAGCAGATCGGTACTTTCCCTTTCCTGGAACAGGTTCTGGATCAAAATGGGGAATTGATTATTCTTTATTTTAAACATAAATTGTGCCGTTCGAAAGTAAACTAAGTCCTTAAATTTCAAGGCTTTTTTTCGGATGAAAAGTGTATTTGTGTGTTCCCTATATCCAGCTTTATTTATAAGTGGCATTGCCCTTTTTTGGATCAAACTGACTGGTTTGGTGTTAGTTTGGTATGTGTGTCCCAACACCTCCAGACCATAGGTCATGTAGATTAGTTCCGGTCTGGACGGAGGAGTGTGAAAGAACTTCTCTGGAGTCCTCAGTGTTTCTCAAATCATGTCTTTACTAAATACTGCATGCAGACAGGAGAGACATCATACCAACAGCCGGGTCTCCAACCATCTCTGCCTGTCTTCAAGTCACTTCAACATTTATACAGTTACATCAAAGCTCCTTACAGACACAAGGACATCAAAGTAACCAAAAACACCCTACCCAATGTTTATGACCCCAGTGGATGTTATCAGTGTTTTACGACCACCCAATGTCACCATTTGCAAACCCCCTGTGACTCCTATCCACAACCCCCCCAGCAGTCATTCACAGCTTGACTATTATGGGATTTACATCATAGATAAATAAACAGTTACAAAAACAGTTAGGTCAATCTTTGGTTATTTCTCACAGGGGTCTATCGGACGTCTCCAGGATTGTTACGATTGCACGGACTGGGACTTGTTCAAAAAGTCGTGGATGAAATGACTGAGACCGTCTCTGATTATGTTACATTTTGTGAGGAGCTATGTATCCATAAAAAAATCAATCTCCATTTCCCCTAACAATCAGCCATGGGTCTCAAAATCAGTCAAAAACGCGATCAACAAGAGGAACCTCAGTGTTAATACAGGTGATATGGATTCATGTGAGGAGCTACAGAAGCAGGTCAGGAAATCAATAAAACTTGCCAAGCAGCAAAATAAGGACAGGGTGGAGAACCTGTTCAGCACTGGCAGCGCACGCCCTGCATGGGAGGGGTTGAATTCCTCGCTGGGGACGCAGCCTCATAAGACAAATATCTCCTTAGATATGAAGTCTGATTACCACCTGGCAAATGAACTAAATATGTATTCAAACCGTTTCAGTGACCATGATTTTAGCCATGAACATTTTGAGTCAAGAAGATGTTTTAGTGTGATTAAAGAGCTTTAAAGTAAAAGTGCGTCGTTTCAAACATCAGTGCAAATGCAGTCAAAGCAGTAAAAGTGAAGCTTGAATCATTCTGGTCTGATTCATTCACGTCCTTCTGGATTCACAGTCGCAACAAATCACTGATGAAATGATGTTTGTTTAAATGAGGCTTGAAACGCTCGTTTGGCTCCAGATGATGTTGTGAAATTGAATCGTCTTCTCACAAACGCTTCAAAGAAGACGATTGAATTATTATAGAAGAGGTGAAATCATTCAGAGCCGCTGTCAGTCGGCAAGAGTCAGAGAAATACGGAGCCGCCCCCAAAGACTGAGCTGCCAACAAGTGTTTTATAACTAAACACCGACGTGTTTTCAGACGTGGAGCGGGTTTGAACCGAGGCTTTGTTGTCAACGAGGAAACAAAGTGGCGCTCCTCTTCCTGGAGTGAACACAGCTTGATAACCCCTCCCTCCTCCTCCTGCTCTGAAACACAGCCAGCTCCACCCTGAACTCCACTTATTTCCTTGTTCCCTCCCCTTCAGATCTACACTTTGAAAATGGGTGGAACCAACATGGTGGTGACGTGCAGGAGCTGACAGGCCCCACTCACTGCACACACACCTGTTGTTGAGATCAGAGCTCAGACTAGTTTCACTGCGGAGGAAGAGAAACTCACACAGGCGTTGGCACTGAGAGGTGAAATGGCACAGAAAGGAGTTCAGCTGGACCGGGAAACCTTCTCTTGTTCCATCTGTCTGGATCTACTGAAGGACCCGGTGACTACTTCCTGTGGACACAGCTACTGCATGAACTGTATTAAAAGCCACTGGGATGAAGAGGAGGGGAAGAAAACACACAGCTGCCCTCAGTGCAGGCAGAGCTTCACACCGAGGCCTGCCCTGCTGAAAAACACCATGTTAGCAGTTTTAGTGGAGGAACTGAAGAAGACTGGACTCCAAGCTGCTCCTGATGATCACTGCTATGCTGGACCTGAGGATGTGGGATGTGATGTCTGCACTGGGAGGACCCTGAAGGCCCTCAAGTCCTGTCTCGTCTGTCTGGCCTCTTATTGTGAGAAACACCTGCAGCCTCATTTTGACTCAGCCACATTCAAGAAACACAAGCTGGTGGAGCCCTCCAAGAAGCTGCAGGAGAACATCTGCTCTCGTCACGATGAGGTGATGAAGATGTTCTGCCGTACCGATCAGCAGTGTATCTGCTACCTCTGCCTTGATGACGAACACAAAGGCCACGACACAGTCTCAGCTGCAGCAGAAAGGAGCCAGAGGCAGAGCGAGCTGGAGGGGAGTCGACTAAACATCCAGCAGAGGATCCAGGACAGAGAGAAAGATGTGAAGCTGCTTCAGCAGCAGGTGGAGGCCATCAACCGCTCTGCTGATAAAGCAGCGGAGGACAGCGAGAAGAGCTTCAGCGAGAAAAGGAGAAAAGACGCTCCGATGTGAAGCAGCAGGTCAGATCCCAGCAGGAAACTGAAGTGAGTCGAGTCAAAGAGCTTCAGGAGGAGCTGGAGCAGGAGATCACTGAGCTGAAGAGGAAAGACGCTGAGCTGGAGCAACTCTCACACACAGAGGATCACACCCAGTTTTTCAACAGCTACACCTCACTGTCTCCACTCACTGAATCTACATCCAGCTTCGAGATCCGTCCTCTGAGACACTTTGAGGACGTGACGGCGGCTGTGTCAGAAGTCACAGAGAAACTACAGGACGTCCTGAGAGAGAAATGGACAAACGTCTCACTGACTGTGACTGAAGTGGATGTTTTACTGTCAGATCCACGAGCAGAGCCCAAGACCAGAGCTGACTTCTTAAGATACTCACGTGAAATCACACTGGATCCAAACACAGCAAACAAATATCTGTTATTATCTGAGGGGAACAGAAAAGCAACATGCATGAGTGAAGTACAGTCTTATTCTGATCACACAGACAGATTCATTCATCATTATCCTCAGGTCCTGAGTAGAGAGAGTCTGACTGGACGTTGGTACTGGGAGGTGGAGTGGAGAGGAGTAGTTTATGTAGCAGTCGCATACAAGAATATGAGCAGAGCAGAGAGATTTGGAAACAATGACAAATCTTGGAAGTTATTTTGGTACAAAAACAGTTATTACTTTAATCACAACAACGTCCAAACTCCCGTCTCAGGTCCTCGGTCCTCCAGAGTCGGAGTGTACCTGGATCACAGTGCAGGTGTTCTGTCCTTCTACAGCGTCTCTGAAACCATGACTCTCCTCCACAGAGTCCAGACCACATTCACTCAGCCTCTCTATGCTGGACTTTGTATTTATGATGTAAACTGTGCTGCTGAGTTGTGTAAAGTCAAATAGTCAGAAGTCATTTAATGGTTAAATCCTCAAACTTATTTCGTCTCCACGTTTGTCGCTGAGAGCTGATTTTTCTTTCCACGTCTCGGCTGCACACAGATCAGCTGTCACTCACACGTTGTGGGCGGGACTTTGACGTCTTGTCATTAAGTTGTGGTGTAAATGTTTGAGTGTCTTTAGGTGGCGCTCCTTCCTGCGTGTGTTTAGCCACGGAGCCTATCACTGCTCATGGGGATGGAAAAGGAAACGTGTGTGTGCTCTAAATGTCTGATGAATATCTGATTCTATGGATGCATTTGTATGTTGTTGTTTCTTTGTTTGTCACACGTACGAATGAGGCTCTGGGATTGATGCTAAAGTGTAATAATCCAGATTATAATGAGGGAGGAAATCCTGATTCTTCTCTGTTCCACAGCTGAGATTCTGCTCAAACATGTTGATTGTGTGGATGAAGTGTTCCTGAAATCATTGAGTCATTTCACTTTACTGATGGGACGTGTGAACAAACTGAAGCTTTATCAAGAAATAAACGTCAACACACTCTTTTCTCCTCTTTGTTGTTTCAATAACATATAATCAGATAATGTTGGAATATAAACAGCTGCAAAAGAAACTAATGAAACATACTGTACAGTAATTATGCTCTTTCATTAGATATTTAATAAATAAATATAGACATCATTTAAAAATATGCCTATGAAATAAATAAACATGACTGCAAAATTAATCTTTAATTAAATAAATAAAATCCTGTTTAATTTCCCCTTTTATTCACTAATTATTAATTTTAACTATATTTTTAATTATTTATTAATTCATTTATTTTAATAATGTAGCAGATTAAATTAGATGTTATTGTGCTAATTAATAAACATAATTGTTAAAGCTCATTAAACCAGATGTTCATGAATAAAGTGCTGAAATAAAAACATTAAAATAAAAAAACAACGCACAGGTTTAATTTTTTGCTATTTCATTAAATATTCAATAAATAAATAAAGATAGTAAAAAGATGCAAAATGATTAAAAATAGATGCAAAACCACCACAAAAAGATGCAAAATGACTAAAAATAGATGCAAAACCACCACAAAAAGATGCAAAATTACTAAAAATAGATGCAAAACCACAACAAAAAGATGCAAAATGACTAAAAATAGATGCAAAACCACCACAAAAATATGCAAAATGACTGAAAATAGATGCAAAACGACCACAAAAAGATACAAAATGACTTAAAATAGATGCAAAACCACCACAAAAAGATGCAAAATAACTAAAAACAGATGCAAAACCACCACAAAAAGAAGCAAAATGACTAAAAATAGATGCAAAATGACTAAAAATAGATGCAAAACCAGCACAAAAAGATGCAAAATGACTAAAAATAGATGCAAAACCACCACAAGAAGATGCAAAATGACTAAAATTAGATGCAAAACCACCACAAAAAGGTGCAAAATGACTAAAAATAGATGCAAAAACCACCACAAAAAGATGCAAAATGACTAAAATAGATGCAAAACCACCACAAAAAGATGCAAAATGACTAAAAATAGATGCAAAACCACCACAAAAAGAAGCAAAATGACTAAAAATAGATGAAAAACCACCACAAAAAGATGCAAAACCACCATAAAAAGATGCAAAATGACTTAAAATAGATGCAAAACCTCCACAAAAAGATGCAAAGCCACCACAAAAAGATGCAAAATGACTAAAAATAGATGCAAAACCACCACAAAAAGATGCTAAATGACTAAAAATAGATGCAAAACCACCACAAAAAGATGCAAAATGGCTCAAAATAGATGCAAAACCACCACAAAAAGATGCAAAATGACTTAAAAAAAGATGCAAAATGACTAAAAATAGATGGAAAAACCTTTGAACGGCCGTCACTCCCTGACCGGCGCGCGCTCTCTCTCTCAGAGAGTGCCGGTGCTGGGAGCGCATGCGACGCTTTCATTGTTCTGGTGGAGCCAAGCTCCATCCAAACTGTCCGCTCACAGACCGAGGTAGAGGTCTGTCTCGTGTTCACGGGCCGGACCGAGGCAGTTCCGGGTCCTGATTGAAATAGCGCTGGTTGGCGCGCTTTAATGGGTCAGCTGACCTCGGACTAAACTAAAATTATGATTAATGATGATTTTATGGGGAATTGAGGTGTTCTGAGTGAACCATGACACAGCCATATGGAGGGTTGTTAGTGCAACAGTGTGAAGTGAAAGTTAACGGTTAGTTAGTTTCCCTGTTCATGTGTTCAAACCCCTGTGCTGTGATAAGTGGTTTGCCCGGGGGAGGGGCCACGGGGGTATATAAAGGAAGCTCAGCTCACTTGAGGGGAGCATTGGCTGAGAGGCTAGTGGGTCCTAACTGCTGCTGTGAAATCCTGTTGTCAATATTTTTTCTGTCTGTCCTGTTGTAAATATTCCTGCTACTTTTGTTTCGGCACCTGTGGATATTTTTCCTTGGTTTTTAGTGTCAATACAAAAAATTACCACACTGAAGTTTGCCGACTGAGCCATCATCTATCAATCTCAAAGTCCGAACCCCGACACACCACAAAAAGATGCAAAATGACTAAAAATAGATGCAAAACCATCACAAAAAGATGCAAAATGACTAAAAATAGATGCAAAACCATCACAAAAAGATGCAAAATGTCTAAAAATAGATGCAAAACCACCACAAAAAGATGCAAAATGACTAAAAATAGATGCAAAACCACCACAAAAAGATGCAAAATGTCTAAAAATAGATGCAATAAGAGGAACATCAGTGTTAATACAGGTGATATGGATTCATGTGAGGAGCTAAAGAAGCACGTCAGCAAATCAATAAAACTTGCCAAGCAGCAAAATAAGGACAGGGTGGAGAACCTGTTCAGCACTGGCAGCGCACGCCCTGCATGGGAGGGGTTGAATTCCTGGCTGGGGACGCAGCCTCATAAGACAAACATCTCCTTAGATATGAAGTCTGATCACCACCTGGCAAATGAACTAAATATGTATTCAAACCGTTTGAATGACCATGATTTTAGCCATGAACATTTTGAGTCAAGAAGATGTTTTAGTGTGATTAAAGAGCTTTAAAGTAAAAGTGCGTCGTTTCAAACATCAGTGCAAATGCAGTCAAAGCAGTAAAAGTGAAGCTTGAATCATTCTGGTCTGATTCATTCACGTCCTTCTGGATTCACAGTCGCAACATTTCACTGATGAAATGATGTTTGTTTAAATGAGGCTTGAAACGCTCGTTTGGCTCCAGATGATGTTGTGAAATTGAATCGTCTTCTCACAAACGCTTCAAAGAAGACGATTGAATTATTATAGAAGAGGTGAAATCATTCAGAGCCGCTGTCAGTCGGCAAGAGTCAGAGAAATACGGAGCCGCCCCCAAAGACTGAGCTGCCAACAAGTGTTTTATAACTAAACACCGACGTGTTTTCAGACGTGGAGCGGGTTTGAACCGAGGCTTTGTTGTCAACGAGGAAACAAAGTGGCGCTCCTCTTCCTGGAGTGAACACAGCTTGATAACCCCTCCCTCCTCCTCCTGCTCTGAAACACAGCCAGCTCCACCCTGAACTCCACTTATTTCCTTGTTCCCTCCCCTTCAGATCTACACTTTGAAAATGGGTGGAACCAACATGGTGGTGACGTGCAGGAGCTGACAGGCCCCACCCACTGCTCACACACCTGTTGTTGAGATCAGAGCTCAGACTAGTTTCACTGCTGAGGAAGAGAAACGCACACAGGCGTTGGCACTGAGAGGTGAAATGGCGCAGAAAGGAGTTCAGCTGGACCGGGAAACCTTCTCTTGTTCCATCTGTCTGGATCTACTGAAGGACCCGGTGACTACTTCCTGTGGACACAGCTACTGCATGAACTGTATTAAAAGCCACTGGGATGAAGAGGAGGGGAAGAAAACACACAGCTGCCCTCAGTGCAGGCAGAGCTTCACACCGAGGCCTGCCCTGCTGAAAAACACCATGTTAGCAGTTTTAGTGGAGGAACTGAAGAAGACTGGACTCCAAGCTGCTCCTGATGATCACTGCTATGCTGGACCTGAGGATGTGGGATGTGATGTCTGCACTGGGAGGAAACTGAAGGCCCTTAAGTCCTGTCTCGTCTGTCTGGCCTCTTATTGTGAGAAACACCTGCAGCCTCATTTTGACTCAGCCACATTCAAGAAACACAAGCTGGTGGAGCCCTCCAAGAAGCTGCAGGAGAACATCTGCTCTCGTCACGATGAGGTGATGAAGATGTTCTGCCGTACTGATCAGCAGTGTATCTGCTACCTCTGCTCTGTGGATGAACACAAAGGCCACGACACAGTCTCAGCTGCAGCAGAAAGGAGCCAGAGGCAGACCGAGCTGGAGGGGAGTCGACTAAACCTCCAGCAGAGGATCCAGGATAGAGAGAAAGATGTGAAGCTGCTTCAGCAGGAGGTGGAGGCCATCAACCGCTCTGCTGATAAAGCAGCGGAGGACAGCGAGAAGAGCTTCAGCGAGCTGATCCGTCTCATGGAGAAGAGACGCTCCGATGTGAAGCAGCAGGTCAGATCCCAGCAGGAAACTGAAGTGAGTCGAGTCAAAGAGCTTCAGGAGGAGCTGGAGCAGGAGATCACTGAGCTGAAGAGGAAAGACGCTGAGCTGGAACAACTCTCACACACAGAGGATCACAACCAGTTTCTCCACAGCTACACCTCACTGTCTCCACTCATTGAATCTACATCCAGCATCAAGATCCGTCCTCTGAGACACTTTGAGGACGTGACGGCGGCTGTGTCAGAAGTCACAGAGAAACTACAGGACGTCCTGAGAGAGAAATGGACAAACGTCTCACTGACTGGGACTGAAGTGGATGTTTTACTGTCAGATCCACGAGCAGAGCCCGAGACCAGAGCTGACTTCTTAAGATACTCACGTGAAATCACACTGGATCCAAACACAGCAGACAAACTTCTGTTATTATCTGAGGGGAACAGAAAAGCAACATGGATGAGTGAAGAACAGTCTTATTCTGATCACACAGACAGATTCAGTGATTATTATCATCAGGTCCTGAGTAGAGAGAGTCTGACTGGACGTTGGTACTGGGAGGTGGAGTGTAGAGGAGAAGTTGATGTAGCAGTCGCATACAAGAATATGAGCAGAGCAGATGAATTTGGATTCAATGACAAATCTTGGATGTTATATTGTAACAACAACAGTTTTGACTTTTATCACAACAAAGTCCAAACTCCCGTCTCAGGTCCTCGGTCCTCCAGAGTCGGAGTGTACCTGGATCACAGTGCAGGTGTTCTGTCCTTCTACAGCGTCTCTGAAACCATGACTCTCCTCCACAGAGTCCAGACCACATTCACTCAGCCTCTCTATGCTGGACTTGGTCTTTATTGTGTAAACTCTGCTGCTGAGTTGTGTAAAGTCAAATAGTCAGAAGTCATTTAATGGTTAAATCCTCAAACTTATTTCGTCTCCACGTTTGTCGCTGAGAGCTGATTTTTCTTTCCACGTCTCGGCTGCACACAGATCAGCTGTCAATCACACGTTGTGGGCGGGACTTTGACGTCTTGTCATTAAGTTGTGGTGTAAATGTTTGAGTGTCTTTAGGTGGCGCTCCTTCCTGCGTGTGTTTAGCCACAGAGCCTATCACTGCTCATGGGGATGGAAAAGGAAGCGTGTGTGTGCTCTAAATGTCTGATGAATATCTGATTCTATGGATGCATTTGTATGTTGTTGTTTCTTTGTTTGTCACACGTACGAATGAGGCTCTGGGATTGATGCTAAAGTGTAATAATCCAGATTATAATGAGGGAGGAAATCCTGATTCTTCTCTGTTCCACAGCTGAGATTCTGCTCAAACATGTTGATTGTGTGGATGAAGTGTTCCTGAAATCATTGAGTCATTTCACTTTACTGATGGGACGTGTGAACAAACTGAAGCTTTATCAAGAAATAAACGTCAACACACTCTTTTCTCCTCTTTGTTGTTTCAATAACATATAATCAGATAATGTTGGAATATAAACAGCTGCAAAAGAAACTAATGAAACATACTGTACAGTAATTATGCTCTTTCATTAGATATGTAATAAATAAATATAGACATCATTTAAAAATATGCCTATGAAATAAATAAACATGACTGCAAAATTAATCTTGAATTAAATAAATAAAATCCTGTTTAATTTCCCCTTTTATTCACTAATTATTTATTTTAATTATATTTTTAAATTATTTATTAATTCATTTATTTTAATAATGTAGTAGCAGATTAAATAAGATGTTATTGTGATAATTAATAAACATAATTGTTAAAGTTCATTAAACCAGATGTTCATGAATAAAGTGCTGAAATAAAAACATAAAAATAAAAAAACAACGCCCAGGTTTAATTTTTTGCTATTTCATTAAATATTTAATAAATAAATATAGATATAAATAATTTAAAAATATGCCTATGAAATAAAAAAGATAATAAAAAGATGCAAAACCACCACAAAAAGATGCAAAATGACATAAAATAGATGCAAAACCAGCACAAAAAGATGCAAAATGACTAAAAAAAGGTGCAAAACCAGCACAAAAAGATGCAAAATGACTAAAAATAGATGCTAAACCACCACAAGAAGATGCAAAATGACTAAAAATAGATGCAAAACCACCACAAAAAGATGCAAAATGACTTAAAATAGATGCAAAACCACCACAAAAAGATTCAAAATGACTAAAAATAGATGCAAAACCACCACAAAAAGATGCAAAATGACTCAAAACATATGCAAAACCACCACAAAAAGATGTAAAATGACTAAAAATAGATGCAAAACCACCACAAAAAGATGCAAAATGACTAAAAACAGATGCAAAACCACCACAAAAAGATGCAAAATGACTAAAAATAGATGCAAAACCATGATGATTAACATCTTGGTATGGTTCTAGGTGACAAAGGTTATCCTCTAATGGAATACCTAATAACCCCGCTGGCAAACCCCGCTACAGAGCAAGAGCGCCGGTGTTTTGCCGTATTCAGCCCCCCTGCCGTGAAATGCACCCCCTCGCATTACAGGTGATATTCTGGATCAGAAGGCTGCTGTTTCCACCTATAGGAGTAGTTTATATACAGGTAACCATGGTAACGGTCAGAACATGTGTTACTTACAGTCTTTAAACTATTTTAAAGAATTTAAAATCACAAAGTTGGATAATAGCGAACACAAAACAACACTTTTTATATGTTCTGTGGAAATAAACTGCAGCAGAATTACAACATGAATGAAATGGATCTTTTGAGCAAGTTGAATGTGTTTGACTCAGCGTTTCCTAAATATGATCCCAGCTTTTCTTGCAGTTCACAGGTTCAAACGTGTGCTTTTAATTGGGTTACACCTGTCCAACAGTGCGCACAGGCGCACTCGGGTCACAGTGGAGCGCTGCCGTTATTCTTTTCCATACAGCGTTTTTATGGGGCCCTTTTATTCCACTCTTAAGACAAAAAACATCTTTATTTTGCTCCATCTCGGATGTCAGGATGCCGATCTGTGTGTCGGAAAAGTTTATTTTCTAACCTGCGTTCTTCCTCTCCGTGTTTGACCTCAGTGGGCGAGGCCTCGAACCAGGAATATTTAAGGGAGTAACATGTTAAAGACGATCGAATTCAGCCGCCGCATTTATCACGGCCCACTCATTCGTACGCTGAGATCGGTCAGATACGAATGTTTCATAAATCACACCTGGGTCCTTTCCTACGAACAATTCTGCGCTCAGATCTGCGCCCGTTTTCACGCAACATTGATAAATGAGGCCCAATGAGTGGTAAAGGGTTCTTATTACGTAGAGTAATGTCATTTAAGCCCCTGCAGTCAATACAGGGCCGAACAGTGTTGTCCTTCTTATCCACAAAGAAGAAGCCCGCCCCCACAGAAGAGGAGGAGGGACGGATAAGATCAGCTGCAAGGGAGTCTGTGATGTGAGTTTCCATGGCCTCCCTTTCTGGTTTGGAGAAGTTATAAAGCTTGCTGGAAGGTAGGGGGGCGCCGTGGAGTAAATCTATGCCACAGTCATAGGGTCTGTGGGGTGACAAGGATTGGGCACGGTCCTTATTAAAAACCTCCTGGAGGTCGTGATATTGAGCAGGGACAAGAGTGAGGTCAACTGGTCAGGGTGGAGGTGGTGGAGAGGAGACTGTGGTAGGAATGGCAGAGTGAAGGCAGTGTAAGTGGCAAAAAAGGCGTGTGTCGTCGTAGCCAGGTGTCGTCGTCGTTCAGTTGGGCCTCCTTGCCCTGTAAGGGGTGGTCAAAAATCTTTCTTATCTCAGCTGTAAACAAAGGGAGTGAACTAGATAGGGGAGAGTTGCTGTCAGACAAGGCCAGATGCCTTATCTGACAGCAAACTCATCATAAAAGCAATCTTTGATCCATCAGTGGAGTAGGTTAAAGGCTGTTGTACCTGGCCGCTTTATGGGATGAAGGGCTCACGAGGATGGTTGGATGGAAGAACCGGGGCGGAGTCCGGAGAGGAGTTCAGAGCAGGATCAGAGTCTGGAGCTGGAGGACTGAGGATGTGTGTGGACACCTGGTCCAAACGACTCTCGAGTTGAGTAACTCCTGAAGCAAGGCGCTGAAGTGTGTCCATAATTTGTTTAAGGGCCCCTTCGTGTTTCCCCAAAAGGACTCCCTGACTTGCTAGCGCCTGCCGAAGTGAGGAGGTCTCTACAGGGTCCATATTGGCCAGATAATTCTGTTACGGGCCTACTGACAGCTGGACCCTAAAGCAGAGGCAGGCAGGTTAGATAGGTGCGTCAAAAATGTTTATTTTAACAAAGGGGCTCCACAAGTTAAAGCAACAAGTGGCTGGCAAGGCATGCGAGGGGAACTCAACCGCCAGAAGACGCTCAGGCACGGGGCAAACTCAGGAACTCAGGCAACGAGGCAGCTCAGGCAACGAGGCAGCTCAGGCAACGAGGCAGCTCAGGGCAAACTCGGGCAACGAGGCAGCTCAGGGCAAACTCAGGAACTCAGGCAACAAGGCAGCTCAGGGCAAACTCGGGCAACGAGGCAGCTCAGGGTAAACTCAGGAACTCAGGCAACAAGGCAGCTCAGGGCAAACCCGGGCAACGAGGCAGCTCAGGGCAAACTCAGGAACTCAGGCAACGAGGCAGCTCAGGGCAAACCCGGGCAACGAGGCAGCTCAGGGCAAACTCAGGAACTCAGGCAACGAGGCAGCTCAGGGCAAACTCAGGCAACGAGGCAGCTCAGGGCAAACTCAGGCAACGAGGCAGCTCAGGGCAAACTCAGGCAACGAGGCAGCTCAGGGCAAACTCAGGCACAATGCAGCGAGGTACGAAGAACTGAGAAGGCTCACAAAGAAAAACATCAGCACTTGTTGGAAAGACTGCAGCAAAAACTCACTAGGAGAGGAAGGTCAGCTCTACCGACAAGACGGAAATCTCTGTGAGGGGAGCAGGGCCAAGACCAGGTGTGTATATAGAGGTGGTACTGAGTGAATGGCTGCAGGTGTGCCTCGTCAGCCCCGTCAGCCAAACCCTGCAGAGGGGGAGGAACAACAACACCAAGACCCAGAACCCTCACACTTTACATCTTTACAGTGTGACAGTGAAACTTTTACTCACAATAAAAGATATAAATACTACTTCCACCAGAAAATACAGTTCTATACAATTCCAACAGGGCATCACTGTTTATTTATTCATAAACGGTGATTTATTTATTTTATTTGTGTTTGTCTTATTCCCAAATACTGTTTACGTTTTATTTGTTTGTGTTTTTATCTTTTAGAGTTTAACCTCTTCCTCTGAAAAGCAGTTTAATGTAAAATATATATTTAAATGTCTGCAAACACTTATCCAATGTAACCCTGTTTGATGCTGTTGTATACTGTTTTTAGTATTTATATTTAATAAAAACAAACAAAAACAAACATATAACCTGGTCATTTTGTTCAACAAACACAGAATCAAGACAGCTTCAAGTCCAAACTCTGTGTTTTCTAAATATTTCTGCTAAAATCCTGTTGAATAGAGTTTGAAGCAGATGAAAAGTCCATAAATAAAATATCTGCACGACTCTTTGGTTCCTCAATGTGCTGTTTTCTGTACGCAGTGTGTTTCAACACATGAAGCAGGGATGTAGTGCAGGTTAAAGCACCTCAGCTCAGTTCATCTGCATTTTGAGTCAAGAAGATGTTTTAGTGTGATTAAAGAGCTTTAAAGTAAAAGTGCGTCGTTTCAAACATCAGTGCAAATGCAGTCAAAGCAGTAAAAGTGAAGCTTGAATCATTCTGGTCTGATTCATTCACGTCCTTCTGGATTCACAGTCGCAACAAATCACTGATGAAATGATGTTTGTTTAAATGAGGCTTGAAACGCTCGTTTGGCTCCAGATGATGTTGTGAAATTGAATCGTCTTCTCACAAACGCTTCAAAGAAGACGATTGAATTATTATAGAAGAGGTGAAATCATTCAGAGCCGCTGTCAGTCGGCAAGAGTCAGAGAAATACGGAGCCGCCCCCAAAGACTGAGCTGCCAACAAGTGTTTTATAACTAAACACCGACGTGTTTTCAGACGTGGAGCGGGTTTGAACCGAGGCTTTGTTGTCAACGAGGAAACAAAGTGGCGCTCCTCTTCCTGGAGTGAACACAGCTTGATAACCCCTCCCTCCTCCTCCTGCTCTGAAACACAGCCAGCTCCACCCTGAACTCCACTTATTTCCTTGTTCCCTCCCCTTCAGATCTACACTTTGACAATGGGTGGAACCAACATGGTGGTGACGTGCAGGAGCTGACAGGCCCCGCTCACTGCACACACACATGTTGTTGAGATCAGAGCTCAGACTAGTTTCACTGCTGAGGAAGAGAAACTCACACAGGCGTTGGCACTGAGAGGTGAAATGGCGCAGAGAGGAGTTCAGCTGGACCGGGAAACCTTCTCTTGTTCCATCTGTCTGGATCTACTGAAGGACCCGGTGACTACTCCCTGTGGACACAGCTACTGCATGAACTGTATTAAAAGCCACTGGGATGAAGAGGAGGGGAAGAAAACACACAGCTGCCCTCAGTGCAGGCAGAGCTTCACACCGAGGCCTGCCCTGCTGAAAAACACCATGTTAGCAGTTTTAGTGGAGGAACTGAAGAAGACTGGACTCCAAGCTGCTCCTGATGATCACTGCTATGCTGGACCTGAGGATGTGGGATGTGATGTCTGCACTGGGAGGAAACTGAAGGCCCTCAAGTCCTGTCTCGTCTGTCTGGTCTCTTATTGTGAGGAACACCTGCAGCTTCATTACAACGTAGCTGCTTTAAAGAAACACAAGCTGGTGGAGCCCTCCAAGAGGCTGCAGGAGAACATCTGCTCTCGTCACGATGAGGTGCTGAAGCTGTTCTGCCGTACTGATCAGCAGTGTATCTGTCTTGTGTGCGTTATGGACGAACACAAAGGCCACGACACAGTCTCAGCTGCAGCAGAAAGGAGCCAGAGGCAGAGCGAGCTGGAGGGGAGTCGACTAAACATCCAGCAGAGGATCCAGGACAGAGAGAAAGATGTGAAGCTGCTTCAGCAGCAGGTGGAGGCCATCAACCGCTCTGCTGATAAAGCAGCGGAGGACAGCGAGAAGAGCTTCAGCCGGCTGATCCGTCTCATGAAGAAAAGACGCTCCGATGTGAAGCAGCAGGTCAGATCCCAGCAGGAAACTGAAGTGAGTCGAGTCAAAGAGCTTCAGGAGGAGCTGGAGCAGGAGATCACTGAGCTGAAGAGGAAAGACGCTGCGCTGGAACAACTCTCACACACAGAGGATCACACCCAGTTTCTCCACAGCTACACCTCACTGTCTCCACTCACTGAATCTACATCCAGCTTCAAGATCCGTCCTCTGAGACACTTTGAGGACGTGACGGCGGCTGTGTCAGAAGTCACAGAGAAACTACAGGACGTCCTGAGAGAGAAATGGACAAACGTCTCACTGACTGGGACTGAAGTGGATGTTTTACTGTCAGATCCACGAGCAGAGCCCAAGACCAGAGCTGACTTCTTAAGATACTCACGTGAAATCACACTGGATCCAAACACAGCAAACAAACGTCTGTTATTATCTGAGGGGAACAGAAAAGCAACACGGATGAGTGAAGAACAGTCTTATTCTGATCACACAGACAGATTCATTAATTATCTTCCTCAGGTCCTGAGTAGAGAGAGTCTGACTGGACGTTGGTTCTGGGAGGTGGAGTGGAGACGAGCAGTTTCTGTAGCAGTCGCATACAAGAATATGAGCAGAGCAGAGAGATTTGGATTAAATGACAAATCTTGGAGGTTAGAGTGTTACAACAACAGTTATAACTTTTATCACAACAAAGTCGACACTCCCGTCTCAGGTCCTGGGTCCTCCAGAGTCGGAGTGTACCTGGATCACAGTGCAGGTGTTCTGTCCTTCTACAGCGTCTCTGAAACCATGACTCTCCTCCACAGAGTCCAGACCACATTCACTCAGCCTCTCTATGCTGGACTTGGTATTTATGTAAACTGTGCTGCTGAGTTGTGTAAAGTCAAATAGTCAGAAGTCATTTAATGGTTAAATCCTCAAACTTATTTCGTCCCCACGTTTGTCGCTGAGAGCTGATTTTTCTTTCCACGTCTCGGCCGCACACAGATCAGCTGTCACTCACACGTAGTGGGCGGGACTTTGACGTCTTGTCATTAAGTTGTGGTGTAAATGTTTGAGTGTCTTTAGGTGGCGCTCCTTCCTGCGTGTGTTTAGCCACGGAGCCTATCACTGCTCATGGGGATGGAAAAGGAAACGTGTGTGTGCTCTAAATGTCTGATGAATATCTGATTCTATGGATGCATTTGTATGTTGTTGTTTCTTTGTTTGTCACACGTACGAATGAGGCTCTGGGATTGATGCTAAAGTGTAATAATCCAGATTATAATGAGGGAGGAAATCCTGATTCTTCTCTGTTCCACAGCTGAGATTCTGCTCAAACATGTTGATTGTGTGGATGAAGTGTTCCTGAAATCATTGAGTCATTTCACTTTACTGATGGGACGTGTGAACAAACTGAAGCTTTATCAAGAAATAAACGTCAACACACTCTTTTCTCCTCTTTGTTGTTTCAATAACATATAATCAGATAATGTTGGAATATAAACAGCTGCAAAAGAAACTAATGAAACATGCTGTACAGTAATTATGCTCTTTCATTAGATATTTAATTAATAAATATAGACATCATTTAAAAATATGCCTATGAAATAAACATGACTGCAAAATTAATCTTTAATTAAATAAATAAAATCCTGTTTAATTTCCCCTTTTATTCACTAATTATTTATTTTAATTATATTTTTAAATTATTTATTAATTCATTTATTTTAATAATGTAGTAGCAGATTAAATTAGATGTTATTGTGATAATTAATAAACATAATTGTTAAAGCTCATTAAACCAGATGTACATGAATAAAGTGCTGAAATAAAAAATAAAAAAACAGGTTTGATTTTTTTCTATTTCATTAAATATTCAATAATTAAATATAGATATAAATAATTTAAAAATATGCCTATGAAATAAATAAAGATAGTAAAAAGATGGAAAACCACCACAAAAAGATGCAAAATGACATAAAATAGATGCAAAACCACCACAAAAAGATGCAAAATGACTAAAAATAGATGCAAAACCACCACAAAAAGATGCAAAATGACTAAAAATAGATGCAAAACCACCACAAAAAGATGCAAGATGACTAAAAATAGATGCAAAACCACCACAAAAAGATGCAAAATGGCTAAAAAATAAATGCAAAACCACCACAAAAAGATGCAAAATGACTTAAAATAGATGCAAAACCACCACAAAAAGATGCAAAATGACTAAAAATAGGTGCAAAACCACCACAAAAAGATGCAAAACGACTAAAAATAGATGCAAAACCACCATAAAAAGATACAAAATGACTAAAAATAGATGCAAAACCACCAAAAAAAGATGCAAAATGAATAAAAATAGATGCAAAACCACCACAAAAGATGCAAAATGATTAAAAATAGATGCAAAACCACCATAAAAAGATACAAAATGACTAAAAATAGATGCAAAACCACCAAAAAAAGATGCAAAATGAATAAAAATAGATGCAAAACCACCACAAAAGATGCAAAATGATTAAAAATAGATACAAAACCACCATAAAAAGATACAAAATGACTAAAAATAAATGCAAAACCACCACAAAAAGATGCAAAATGACTAAAAATAGATGCAAAACCATCACAAAAAGATGCAAAATGACTAAAAATAGATGCAAAAACAACCACAAAAAGATGCAGAATGACTAAAAATAAATGCAAAACCACCACAAAAAGATGCAAAATGACTTAAAATAGATGCAAAACCAGCACAAAAAGATGCAAAATGACTAAAAATAGGTGCAAAACCACCACAAAAAGATGCAAAACGACTAAAAATAGATGCAAAACCACCATAAAAAGATACAAAATGACTAAAAATAGATGCAAAACCACCATAAAAAGATACAAAATGACTAAAAATAGATGCAAAACCACCAAAAAAAGATGCAAAATGAATAAAAATAGATGCAAAACCACCACAAAAGATGCAAAATGATTAAAAATAGATACAAAACCACCACAAAAAGATGCAAAATGACTAAAAACAGATGCAAAACCACCACAAAAAGATGCAAAATGACTAAAAACAGATGCAAAACCACCACAAAAAGATGCAAAATGACTAAAAACAGATGCAAAACCACCACAAATAGATGCAAAATGACTAAAAATAGATGCAAAACCACCAAAAAAAGATGCAAAATGACTAAAAATAGATGTAAAACCACCACAAGAAGATGCAAAATGACTAAAAATAGATGTAAAACCACCACAAATAGATGCAAAATGACTAAAAATAGATGCAAAACCACCAAAAAAAGATGCAAAATGACTAAAAATAGATGTAAAACCACCACAAGAAGATGCAAAATGACTAAAAATAGATGTAAAACCACCACAACAAGATGCAAAATGACTAAAAATACATGCAAAACCACCACAAAAAGATGCAAAATGACTAAAAACAGATGCAAAACCACCACAAAAAGATGCAAAATGACTAAAAACAGATGCAAAACCACCACAAAAAGATGCAAAATGACTAAAAATAGATTCAAAACTACCACAAAAAGATGCAAAATGACTAAAAATAGATGCAAAACCACCACAAAAAGATGCAAAATGACTAAAAATAGATGCAAAACTATCACAAAAAGATGCAAAATGACTAAAAATAGATGCAAAACCACAATAAAAAAATGCAAAATGACTGAAAACAGATGCAAAACCCCCAGAAAAAGATGCTTAATGACTGAAAACAGATGCAAAACCACCACAAAAAGATGCAAAATGATTAAAAACAGATGCAAAACCAGCACAAAAAGATGCAAAATGACTAAAAATAAATGCAAAACCACCACAAAAAGATGCAAAATGACTAAAAATAGATGCAAAACCACCACAAAAAGATGCAAAATGACTTAAAATAGATGCAAATTTGAGGCGCTTTCATCTTCTTACACATCAGAGTAATATTTCACTTATTTGACTTTATTACATTTATTTAAAGAGCTGTAGTAACTTTTCAAATGAAGATGAACGTCATTAAAGTTGACATGTTAACACATCAATAAAAACACGGTGTAACAGTCACAGGAGCAGGATGAGCACCTTTACTTTGACACTTGAAGCACGTTCTGTTGCTAATGTTGTAAACAGCAGCAGCAGCAGCAGCAGCAGAGGTCACGTTATAACCGTCACTTTCACTTCCCCGTCACTTTCCTCCGCAGCGTTTCTGAGAACTGTGAAAAAGTCTTTCACATTAAATCTGTGTGTGCTTCAGAATTCTGGCTCTGAGATCAAACACGAGTTCATGAGGAAACAACAGGAAGTGACGTTAAAAAGAAGCTTTTTTCCTGATCTGTGAGCTTCAGGAAGTCCCGTTATTAGATGTGTTGATATTAGGGCGTCCATTGTTTCAAGGATGTCATTCTAAATGAATAACACATTTTCTTATCTGCTCTAAATGAACACAGAACAGATGAAGGATTTATCAGTCCATGAATCTGTCCGTTGGCCATTTGGGCTTCAGGAAACTGTGGACATTTATAGAACAAGGACGGATTACAGAACGGACCTATCAGGATGCTGAATGACCACAAGTGCACACGAAACAACCAGAAACGACCACAGAGAGACAAAAAATGACTACAGGGATGCAAAACCACCACGAAGAGATGCTAAATGACTAAAAATAGATGCAAAACCACCACGAAGAGATGCTAAATGACTGAAAACAGATGCAAAACCACCACAAAAAGATGCATAATGTCTAAAAATAGATGCAAAACCACCACGAAGAGATGCTAAATGACCAAAAATAGATGCAAAACCACCACAAAAAGATGCTAAATGACTGAAAACAGATGCAAAACCACCACAAAAAGATGCATAATGTCTAAAAATAGATGCAAAACCACCAAAAAAAGATGGTAAATGACTGAAAACAGATGCAAAACCACCACAAAAAGATGCAAAATGACTGAAAATAGATGTAAAACCACCACAAAAAGATGCAAAAGGACTAAAAATAGATGCAAAACTACCACAAAAAGATGCAAAAGGACTAAATAGATGCAAAACCACCACAAAAAGATGCAAAATGACTAAAAATAGATGCAAAACCACCACAAAAACATGCAAAATGACTAAAAATAGATGCAAAACTACCACAAAAAGATGCAAAATGACTAAAAATAGATGCAAAACCACCACAAAAACATGCAAAATGACTAAAAATAGATGCAAAAACCACCACAAAAAGATGCAAAATGACAAAAAATAGATGCAAAACTACCACAAAAAGATGCAAAAGGACTAAATAGATGCAAAACCAGCACAAAAAGATGCAAAATGACTAAAAATAGATCCAAAACCACCACAAAAACATGCAAAATGACTAAAAATAGATGCAAAACTACCACAAAAAGATGCAAAAGGACTAAAAAGATGAAAAACCACCACAAGAAGATGCAAAATGACTAAAAATAGATGCAAAACCACCACAAAAAGATGCAAAAGGACTAAATAGATGAAAAACCACCACAAGAAGATGCAAAATGACTAAAAATAGATGCAAAACCACCACAAAAAGATGCAAAAGGACTAAATAGATGCAAAACCACCACAAAAAGATGCAAAATGACTAAAAATAGATGCAAAACCACCACAAAAACATGCAAAATGACTAAAAATAGATGCAAAACTACCACAAAAAGATGCAAAATGACTAAAAATAGATGCAAAACCACCACAAAAAGATGCAAAATGACTAAAAATAGATGCAAAACCACCACAAAAAGATGCAAAATGACTAAAAATAGATGAAAAACTACCACAAAAAGATGCAAAAGGACTAAATAGATGCAAAACCAGCACAAAAAGATGCAAAATGACTAAAAATAGATCCAAAACCACCACAAAAACATGCAAAATGACTAAAAATAGATGCAAAACTACCACAAAAAGATGCAAAAGGACTAAATAGATGAAAAACCACCACAAGAAGATGCAAAATGACTAAAAATAGATGCAAAACCATCACAAAAAGATGCAAAATGACTAAAAATAGATGCAAAACCACCACAAAAAGATGCAAAATGACTAAAAATAGATCCAAAACCACCACAAAAACATGCAAAATGACTAAAAAAAGATGCAAAACCACCACAAAAAGATGCAAAAGGACTAAATAGATGAAAAACCACCACAAGAAGATGCAAAATGACTAAAAATAGATGCAAAACCAGCACAAAAAGATGCAAAATGACTAAAAATAGATCCAAAACCACCACAAAAACATGCAAAATGACTAAAAAAAGATGCAAAACCACCACAAAAAGATGCAAAAGGACTAAATAGATGAAAAACCACCACAAGAAGATGCAAAATGACTAAAAATAGATGCAAAACCATCACAAAAAGATGCAAAATGACTAAAAATAGATGCAAAACCACCACAAAAAGATGCAAAATGACTAAAAATAGATGCAAAACAACCACAAAAAGATGCAAAATGACTAAAAATAGATGCAAAACCACCACTAAAAGATGCAAAATGTCTAAAAATAGATGCAAAACCACCACAAAAGATGCAAAATGACTAAAAATTTATGCAAAACCACCACAAAAAGATGCAAAATGACTAAAAATAGATGCAAAACCACCACAAAAAGATGCAAAATAACTAAAAATAGATGCAAAACCACCACAAAAAGATGCAGAATGAATAAAAATCGATGCAAAACCACCACAAAAAGATGCAGAATGACTAAAAATAGATGCAAAACCACCACAAAAAGATGCAAAATGACTAAAAATAGATGCAAAACCACCACAAAAAGATGCAAAATGACTAAAAATAGATGCAAAACCATCACTAAAAGATGCAAAATGTCTAAAAATAGATGCAAAACCACCACAAAAAGATGCAAAATGGCTAAAAAATAAATGCAAAACCACCACAAAAAGATGCAAAATGACTAAAAATAGATGCAAAACCATCACAGAAAGATGCAAAATGACTAAAAATAGATGCAAAACCACCACAAAAAGATGCAAAATGACTAAAAATTGATGCAAAACCACCACAAAAAGATGCAAAATGACTAAAAATAGATGCAAAACTTCCACAAAAAGACGCAAAATGACTAAAAATAACATTTTGAGTTAGGTGAGCTAAGGAAGTTGAGTTATTTACACTAACATTTAAGTTGTTCCCATTTAAAATAATTGGTCTAATCGACTGATCCGAAACCCAAAAAGCAGTTTGGTCACTTGATATTTTCAGTTCAGCCAATAATATTTTTTGTTCTAACAAAGAAATTGAAGTTGTGTGAACTCGATACGTAGTTGAGGTGACATTATATTACAAGTCCGACCAACAAACATGTATTTCTACATTAGTTTCTCGTACCATGAAGCTTAAGTTGTTCCAGCTGAGACCATTAGTTCAATCCACATCACACTTTAAGGCAGCCAGGTAACTCTTCAGGTCAAAGTTGACCACACTAACCATCTTAAGTTTGATCAATGCCTTCAAACTGTATTATATGTCAGGTCAACTAAATCCCCTATTTTCTAAAATGACTGTGGAATACATAAAGAAATTACTTTTGTCACAAAATATTCATTTGAACACAACACTGCAAATTTCTAAAACCATGTAAACGTATAAAGACTGAGCTGTCCATGACGTGAACTGAGTCAGGTCCCTTTGAACAGCTACAAACCGTCCAAATGTGGTAAAACATGTGTGGTCCCACCTGTGTTTATCCAGACGATATCTAGAGATGTCATTTCTCTGCTGAGCTGCATAATTAGTGGGGTTACAATAACGATTTGACTTAAATGCAACATTTGTATTTACACAACGCAGAGAAGGCAGCCATACTGAAGCATGCAAACGCAGGCCAGGCTCTGTGTGGATCAAACCGTTTGCTGCAGAATCCTGTTTTTGAGAACTTTGGATGAGCATGGTGCTCTGCCAACATCCATGACACCTTTCTGGACCACCTCAAAGCTGTACTTCAGTCCCTTTGGATAGTCGATGTTGAGACTATACAGGGGGCCAATTAGGATAGCAAACGCGTTTGGAACACTTTTTAGCTCACGGATGACAACTTTGTCCTCCAGTATCACTGCAACATCCAGAGTGTCTGCGATCATGTCACCATCATCAGATTGTGCGGTCATGAAGAGAGAAGGCCTACACTGACACCTCTTGCCACTTCGTTCTCCGAATCTGCCGCCTGGAGACAGAAGGTCTCATCTCATCTTCAGTCTCTTATCCGGGGTCGAGTGTCAGGGGGCAGCAGCTTTAGCAGGGGACCCCAAACTTCCCTTTCCCAGGCCACATTAACCAGCTCTAACTGGGGGATCCTGAGGCGTTCCCAGGCCAGTGTGGAGATCTAATCTCTCCACCTGGTCCTGGGTCTTCCCCGAGGCCTCCTCCCAGCTGGACGTGCCTGGAACACCTCCCTAGGGAGGCGCCCAGGGTTCATCCTTACCAGATGATCCTGAACCACCTCAACTGGCTCCTTTCAACACAAAGGAGCAGCGGCTCTACTCCGAGTTCCTCACGGATGCTGAACTTCTCCCCCTCTCTCTAAGGGAGACTCCAGACCCCCTCCTGAGGAAACACATTTCAGACACTTGGACCTGGACCTGGTTCTTTGGGTCCTGACCCAGCTTTCATGACCACAGCTCTCTGTGTCAATCAGAACTGGTGTAGAGACGTGATGGTCAGGGAGAGTCTTTGTGCCCCGGACCTTGACCTTCTCTCTGTTTAGCTTAGGCCCTTTTGTTTACCAAGGGAATTCACTCAGTTGTTTGTCACACTGGTAAATATTCACCCCAACGCTAATATGGATAATGCTGTTGGGGCTATCACTCGCACAGGGCTACAGCTACAAGCTCTATCGCCAGACGCTCCTAGCTTCATTATGGGTGACTTTAATAACTGTAAACCAGGGAAACACCTGGGGAACTTTTACCAGTATGTGACGTGTGCGACTAGACTTACTAAGTGCCTGGATCTGAGTTATGGTTCCAGAAAAGGGGCTTATAAGTCCCTCCGGAGAGCTTCACTGGGTGCGTCAGACCACAACACTGTTTATTTGGTCCCGTCCTACAAACCGGTCCTGAAGAGACACAAACCGGAATGAAGATTAGTTCAGTTCAGTTCAGTTCAGTTTATTTTCAGACATTTCAGACAAAGACATTTCATGACAAACACAAAAAATAAATGTATAAGGTCTGAAAAAAGGGAACAGGCAGAAGCTAAAGCTGATAACGCCGTCCCTTTATAACACATAAACGTAGGTCGCTGCTACACACAGGTCAGAAAGAAAATGTCTAATAATGAATTTATTGCTGCTGTCAGCGAAACACAATCAGCATATGTTTGAATCATGTTCCTCTTGAGCACAGTTTTAAAGTCAATTAATGTTCTGCAGTCTTTTAAATCTACGGCCAAATCATCCAAACATTCACTCCAACAACAGAAACACATGTTTGCGTTTGTTCTAACACTGGGCTTTTTTAGCACGTCTCGCCCTCTCAGCAGATCGGTACTTTCCCTTTCCTGGAACAGGTTCTGGATCAAAATGGGGAATTGATTATTCTTTATTTTAAACATAAATTGTGCCGTTCAAAAGTAAACTAAGTCCTTAAATTTCAAGGCTTTTTTTGGGATGAAAAGTGTATTTGTGTGTTCCCTATATCCAGCTTTATTTATAAGTGGCATTGCCCTTTTTTGGATCAAACTGACTGGTTTGGTGTTAGTTAGACTTAGACTTAGACTAACTTTATTGTCATTCACACACATTTTCATGTATACAAACGAAATTCCGTTGCAAGGCTCCAGAAACCACCAAAAAATATACAATATAAAAAGTAAATATAAAATATAAAAGGAGGCAAGATATAGACATATCTACAACAAATAAAATATAAAATAAAATATAAAATAAAATAAAAAATAATATAGCATCTAAGTTGACAGAGTTGACAGCTGTTTGAAGTGAGTATTAGCAGCAGAATATTAAGTATAAATAATAAATAAACAGTGAACGGTGAATATAAACAGAGAGTAACAGAATGGAATGAGGTAGTGCATAGTGTCCAAGTGAAGTGACGCAGTGTCCAGTAAAGTGACGAGTGAGTGTGTGTGTGTGTGTGTGTGTGGGGGGGGGGTTATTTGGAGTTTAAAAGTCTTATTGCGTGGGGGATGAAGCTGTTGTGGAGTCTGGATGTTCTGCTCTTGAAGCTGCTGAACCTCTTACCAGAGGGCAGCAGGGAGAACAGAACATGATGGGGGTGAGAGGGGTCCTTGATGATGGACTCTGCCCTGGTCAGGCAGCGTCTGCGTGCAGTCTCGTGGATAGCAGGAAGAGCTGTACAGATGATACCCTCCGCTGTTCTCACCACTCTTTCTACACGTTTCCAGTCTGAGGCGTTGCAGGCCCCAGACCAGACAGAGATGCAGCTGGTTAAAATGCTCTCTATTGTCCCTTTGTAGAAGGTGGTGAGAATGGGAGGGGGAACGAATGCTCTTCTCATCCGACGCAGAAAGTGCAGACGCTGCTGTGCTCTCTTCACGAGAGCAGAGGTGTGAAGGGACCAGGTCAAAGTGTCGGTGATCTGCACCCCCAGGAATCTGGTGCTACTGACCATACATAGTTTGGTACGTGTGTCCCCACACCTCCAGACCATAGGTCATGTAGATTAGTTCCGGTCTGGACGGAGGAGTGTGAAAGAACTTCTCTGGAGTCCTCAGTGTTTCTCAAATCATGTCTTTACTAAATACTGCATGCATACAGGAGAGACATCATACCAACAGCCGGGTCTCCAACCATCTCTGCCTGTCTTCAAGTCACTTCAACATTTATACAGTTACATCAAAGCTCCTTACAGACACAAGGACATCAAAGTAACCAAAAACACCCTACCCAATGTTTATGACCCCAGTGGATGTTATCAGTGTTTTACCACCACTGAATGTCACCATTTGCAAACCCCTGTGACTCCTATCCACAACCCCCCCAGCAGTCATTCACAGCTTGACTATTATGGGATTTACATCATAGATAAATAAAGAGTTACAAAAAAAAGTTAGGTCAATCTTTGGTTATTTCTCACAGGAGTCTATCGGACGTCTCCAGGATTGTTACGATTGCACGGACTGGGACTTGTTAAAAAAGTCGTGGATGAAATGACTGAGACGGTCTCTGATTATGTTACATTTTGTGAGGAGCTATGTATCCATAAAAAATCAATCTCCATTTCCCCTAACAATCAGCCATGGGTCTCAAAATCAGTCAAAAACGCGATCAACAAGAGAAACATCAGTGTTAATACAGGTGATATGGATTCATGTGAGGAGCTACAGAAGCAGGTCAGCAAATCAATAAAACTTGCCAAGCAGCAAAATAAGGACAGGGTGGAGAACCTGTTCAGCACTGGCAGCGCACGCCCTGCATGGGAGGGGTTGAATTCCTGGCTGGGGACGCAGCCTCATAAGACAAACATGTCCTTAGATATGAAGTCTGATCACCACCTGGCAAATGAACTAAATATGTATTCAAACCGTTTGAATGACCATGATTTTAGCCATGAACATTTTGAGTCAAGAAGATGTTTTAGTGTGATTAAAGAGCTTTAAAGTAAAAGTGCGTCGTTTCAAACATCAGTGCAAATGCAGTCAAAGCAGTCAAAGTGAAGCTTGAATCATTTTGGTCTGATTCATTCACGTCCTTCTGGATTCACAGTCGCAACAAATCACTGATGAAATGATGTTTGTTTAAATGAGGCTTGAAACGCTCGTTTGGCTCCAGATGATGTTGTGAAATTGAATCGTCTTCTCACAAACGCTTCAAAGAAGACGATTGAATTATTATAGAAGAGGTGAAATCATTCAGAGCCGCTGTCAGTCGGCAAGAGTCAGAGAAATACGGAGCCGCCCCCAAAGACTGAGCTGCCAACAAGTGTTTTATAACTAAACACCGACGTGTTTTCAGACGTGGAGCGGGTTTGAACCGAGGCTTTGTTGTCAACGAGGAAACAAAGTGGCGCTCCTCTTCCTGGAGTGAACACAGCTTGATAACCCCTCCCTCCTCCTCCTGCTCTGAAACACAGCCAGCTCCACTCTGAACTCCACTTATTTCCTTGTTCCCTCCCCTTCAGATCTACACTTTGAAAATGGGTGGAACCAACATGGTGGTGACGTGCAGGAGCTGACAGGCCCCACTCACTGCACACACACCTGTTGTTGAGATCAGAGCTCAGACTAGTTTCACTGCTGAGGAAGAGAAACTCACACAGGCGTTGGCACTGAGAGGTGAAATGGCGCAGAAAGGAGTTCAGCTGGACCGGGAAACCTTCTCTTGTTCCATCTGTCTGGATCTACTGAAGGACCCGGTGACTATTCCCTGTGGACACAGCTACTGCATGAACTGTATTAAAAGCCACTGGGATGAAGAGGAGGGGAAGAAAACACACAGCTGCCCTCAGTGCAGGCAGAGCTTCACACCGAGGCCTGCCCTGCTGAAAAACACCATGTTAGCAGTTTTAGTGGAGGAACTGAAGAAGACTGGACTCCAAGCTGCTCCTGATGATCACTGCTATGCTGGACCGGAGGATGTTGGATGTGATTTCTGCACTGGGAGGAAACTGAAAGCCCTCAAGTCCTGTCTCTTCTGTCTGGTCTCTTATTGTGAGGAACACCTGCAGCCTCATTACAACGTAGCTGCTTTAAAGAAACACAAGCTGGTGGAGCCCTCCAAGAAGCTGCAGGAGAACATCTGCTCTCGTCACGATGAGGTGATGAAGATGTTCTGCCGTACTGATCAGCAGTGTATCTGCTACCTCTGCTCTGTGGACGAACACAAAGGCCACGACACAGTCTCAGCTGCAGCAGAAAGGAGCCAGAGGCAGAGAGAGCTGGAGGGGAGTCGACTAAACATCCAGCAGAGGATCCAGGACAGAGAGAAAGATGTGAAGCTGCTTCAGCAGCAGGTGGAGGCCATCAACCGCTCTGCTGATAAAGCAGCGGAGGACAGCGAGAAGAGCTTCAGCGAGCTGATCCGTCTCATGGAGAAAAGACGCTCCGATGTGAAGCAGCAGGTCAGATCCCAGCAGGAAACTGAAGTGAGTCGAGTCAAAGAGCTTCAGGAGGAGCTGGAGCAGGAGATCACTGAGCTGAAGAGGAAAGACGCTGAGCTGGAACAACTCTCACACACAGAGGATCACACCCAGTTCCTCCACAGCTACACCTCACTGTCTCCACTCACTGAATCTACATCCAGCTTCGAGATCCGTCCTCTGAGACACTTTGAGGACGTGACGGCGGCTGTGTCAGAAGTCACAGAGAAACTACAGGACGTCCTGAGAGAGAAATGGACAAACGTCTCACTGACTGGGACTGAAGTGGATGTTTTACTGTCAGATCCACGAGCAGAGCCCGAGACCAGAGCTGACTTCTTAAGATACTCACGTGAAATCACACTGGATCCAAACACAGCACACAAACGTCTGTTATTATCTGAGGGGAACAGAAAAGCAACATGCATGAGTGAACTACAGTCTTATTCTGATCACACAGACAGATTCACTGTTTATCTTCAAGTCCTGAGTAGAGAGAGTCTGACTGGACGTTGGTACTGGGAGGTGGAGAGGAGAGGAGTAGTTTCTGTAGCAGTCGCATACAAGAATATGAGCAGAGTAGAGAGATTTGGATTCAATGACAAATCTTGGAGGTTATATTGTAACAACAACAGTTATAACTTTTATCACAACAACGTCCAAACTCCCGTCTCAGGTCCTTGGTCCTCCAGAGTCGGAGTGTACCTGGATCACAGTGCAGGTGTTCTGTCCTTCTACAGCGTCTCTGAAACCATGACTCTCCTCCACAGAGTCCAGACCACATTCACTCAGCCTCTCTATGCTGGACTTGGTATTTATGTAAACTCTGCTGCTGAGTTGTGTAAAGTCAAATAGTCAGAAGTCATTTAATGGTTAAATCCTCAAACTTATTTCGTCTCCACGTTTGTCGCTGAGAGCTGATTTTTCTTTCCACGTCTCGGCTGCACACAGATCAGCTGTCACTCACACGTTGTGGGCGGGACTTTGACGTCTTGTCATTAAGTTGTGGTGTAAATGTTTGAGTGTCTTTAGGTGGCGCTCCTTCCTGCGTGTGTTTAGCCACGGAGCCTATCACTGCTCATGGGGATGGAAAAGGAAACGTGTGTGTGCTCTAAATGTCTGATGAATATCTGATTCTATGGATGCATTTGTATGTTGTTGTTTCTTTGTTTGTCACACGTACGAATGAGGCTCTGGGATTGATGCTAAAGTGTAATAATCCAGATTATAATGAGGGAGGAAATCCTGATTCTTCTCTGTTCCACAGCTGAGATTCTGCTCAAACATGTTGATTGTGTGGATGAAGTGTTCCTGAAATCATTGAGTCATTTCACTTTACTGATGGGACGTGTGAACAAACTGAAGCTTTATCAAGAAATAAACGTCAACACACTCTTTTCTCCTCTTTGTTGTTTCAATAACATATAATCAGATAATGTTGGAATATAAACAGCTGCAAAAGAAACTAATGAAACATACTGTACAGTAATTATGCTCTTTCATTAGATATTTAATAAATAAATATAGACATCATTTAAAAATATGCCTATGAAATAAACAAATATGACTGCAAAATTAATCTAGAATTAAATAAATAAAATCCTGTTTAATTTCCCCTTTTATTCACTAATTATTTATTTTAATTATATTTTTAAATTATTTATTAATTCATTTATTTTAATAATGTAGTAGCAGATTAAATTAGATGTTATTGTGATAATTAATAAACATAATTGTTAAAGCTCATTAAACCAGATGTTCATGAATAAAGTGCTGAAATAAAAACATAAAAAATATTCAATAAATAAATAAAGATATATATAATTTAAAAATACAAAACTAATCTTAATTAATTAAATACAATCCTATTTAATTTTCCATTTTATTCACTAATTATTTAGTGTTTATTAATTTATTTAGTGCTGAAATAATAAAAATATAAAAAACATTAAATAAATAAATTAATAAATAAATAAATCTTGAATTAAATAAATACAATCCTATTTAATTTCCCCTTTTAGTCAATATTTATTAATTTTAAAATGTATTCATTACTTATTTTTCTTTTTAATGTAGCAGATTAAATTAGATGTTATTGTGCTAATTAATAAACATAATTGTTAAAGCTCATTAAACCAGATGTTCATGAATAAAGTGCTGAAATAAAAACATTAAAATAAAAAAACAACGGCCAGGTTTCATGTCTCACTCTTTATTGGCGAGGTCGTCGCGGGTAAATCTCTGATAATGAAACTAAAAGTTGTTTTTAAATATCGTACACACACACACACACACACACACACACACACACACACACACACACACACACACACACACACACACACACACACACACACACACACACACACACACACACACACACACACACACACACACACACACACACACACACACACACACACACACACACACACACACACACACAGGAATCTAGGCCTCTTTGAACAAACACACCGGTGCACTCGTTCATGTCCGTCCGCTCAGCCGAGCCGTCCGTCACCGTCACGTCTCTGAATCTCTCCGGGGTTTCCCTGCGGTTCCTCCAGGGGCAGAGCGAGGGCTGTGATTGGATGCAGGTCGGGTCGGGCCGCTCACAATCGTGGCGTCTCGGTGCGCTTTAAAAACCAAAGGTGTTCTCGCCGCTGTACGCCACGTATAAAAAGCCGTCCTCGTCCTTCTCTTTCTCGTACAGCTGCCCCATCGTGATGCTGCAACATTGAGAAGACGCGGCGTCATTGTTGATGGTTGATCCCTGACGCGCCCGCGGCTTCACTTACATACAGTTACACGGTTCGGCTTAGATGTGATGAGATTCAGGGGCCTGCGCTCGATATGAGACGCTGCAGATTTAACACAGAAACAACAAAACAACAACAAATGTGGAGTTCACCGCAGCTGGAAACGCCTGGAAACGCCTGGAATTTGACTTTGGAAAGTGCATTTAAATGATTCATGATAAAAAAAACTGACATTTATTGGATCCGTCTTCTTTAAACTGATGATTTGCTGCTTTTCATCCTTTTTTTTTTTTAAATGACTGTAAATTGACTTTTTATATATTTTAATATGAAAATGATCCTCTTTAAGGTGAGCTTTTATTTTGAAATTCTCACTTGAAATTACTTCCTTAGTCAAAAAGAGAGAAGTTTATTTTTTATTTAGGAGATAAAACTCTGCATTTAAGTTATTTATCAATAAAAAACAAACATTTACTGGATCCATCTTCTGTTAATTTACATAAATATATTTATATATATATATATATATAAATATATTTATATATATATATAAATATATTTATATATATATATATATATAAATATTTATATATATATATATATAAATATATACATAAATATAAAATGTATGCTTTTATAACTTAAATTGACTTTTATAAGAGTCAATTTACAGGTTAAGGTTCCTGCATCTTTTATCTCCTACATGAAGAATAAAATATATATTTTTAAATTAAAAACACACACACACACACACGCACACGCACACACACACACACGTAATATATATTAAAGCTTCTCAAATTTGAAGATCCGCAGCTTTTCTTCAACATTTATGATTTCAAATAAAATATATTTGTGTTTTGATGGAACGAAAAATGCAAAAATGACCCAAAAATGATGTTTTATGACCCAACAAACACACTTTTCATTTAAACTGTGTGCATTAAAGCTCTGAGTCGTTTACAGCACAAGTCATTTAAAACTTCCAAACTGTCGACAGGAGCGGTTTGAGTTTAGAGAGAAAGTCCCGATTGAATCAAGAGGAACAGGAGGATTTTTAAAAACAGATGCGTCGATAAAAGGCGTGAGTTTATGGAATAATCTAGACGAGGAATTAAAAATGTGCAACTCAATTCACAAGTTCAAAAGAAAGTGAAAGTGGAAGGTGATGGACTGTAAATGCAGCAAAGGAGCAAACTTGTGTAAACCTTCAAATGTCTCAAAAGCCGACAGTGCGCCTTATAATGCGGTGCTCCTTATATATGGACCAATATTGAGCCACAACAGGTCTCCAACTACGGTGAGCAGCCGCCGACTCTATTTTCCCCCGTAGAAGAAGTAACGCGCGGTGCATGTTGAGATATACGACTGCGTGAAGCGTTCTGTTTCATTTCCATGTGTGTGTTTGTGTAAAGAGCCCAAAATGGCTCCTGTTAAGAGACACGCTCACGACGCAGAGTTTCAACTCAAGGCCATTAGTCACGCAGCAGAACACGGGAATAGAGCAGCAGCCAGAGAGTTGAACATGAACCAATCAATGGTGCGGAAGTGGAGGAAGCAACAAGACGACCTCCCCTGACTGTTGTGTTGACGTTCCCTTTAGTGCAGCTCCATCTAATGGATGCAGAACGTAACCCCAGCCTCGACTGTAGCATCTGTTCTATGCGCCTTATAATGTGGTGCAGCTTATATATGAAAAAAGTTTCACAATAAGACGTTCACTGAAGGTGCGCCTGATAGTGCGGAAGATACGGTATGTTTGTATTATTTTTTTACAGTTAAAATGATGCCAATAACAAGTTTTAAGGTATAATAATCTGGAGCTTTGGCCGACGCCTTTACGGTCTACGGAACATGATTTGATGCTTAATTCTTTATTATTTCCGTCTAATTTGAAGTTTGACATTGTAATGAAATGAAAATATATACGTATTATTATGAGTCCTGTCCCCGGTCCTGGTGCCAACCCCTCCCCAGCGTCCCGCCCCTGACCTGGACTGCGGCACCGTCTTGTCCACGAACAGGAAGATGGCCTTCTCCGAGGGCAGCTGGATGCGTTTCCTGATGATCCACATGAACTGAGCCACCGTGATGTCGGAGGGGACCAGGTACTTCCTCTTGTCGATGTCCACAATCTGTGACCCCGACACTTTCTCCACAATCACCTGGGAAATCACACAGACGCCGCCGGTTACCGACCGGTTACGCCACTCATGGTGAAAGCAAGCTGGAAGGCGACGGCGGGTTCACTCACCGGGACTCGGTCAGGGTACTTGTTGCGGATTTTGGCCGATTCTATGCACCGATGTTCTGTGAAGAAGAAGAAGGACTTTTATTTCAACCGCAAGGGAAATTCAATTGTTCCACTTTGTTATTATTGTACAGGTCACACACACACACACACACGCACGCACGCACGCACGCACGCACGCACGCAAAACCACCACAAAAAGATGCAAAATGACTAAAAATAGATGCAAAACCAGCACAAAAAGATGCAAAATGACTAAAAATAGATGCAAAACCACCACAAAAAGATGCAAAATGACTAAAAATAGATGCAAAACCACCACAAAAAGATGCAAAATGACTAAAAATAGATGCAAAACCACCCCCAAAAGATGCAAAATGACTAAAAATAGATGCAAACCCACCACAAAAAGATGCTAAATGACTAAAAATAGATGCAAAACAACCACAAAAAGATGCAAAATGACTAAAAATAGATGCAAAACAACCACAAAAAGATGCAAAATGACTAAAAATAGATGCAAAACCAGCACAAAAAGATGCAAAATGACTAAAAATAGATGCAAAACCACCACAAAAAGATGCAAAATGACTAAAAATAGATGCAAAACCACCACAAAAAGATGCAAAATGACTAAAAATAGATGCAAACCCACCACAAAAAGATGCTAAATGACTAAAAATAGATGCAAAACAACCACAAAAAGATGCAAAATGACTAAAAATAGATGCAAAACCACCACAAAAAGATGCTAAATGACTAAAAATAGATGCAAAACCAGCACAAAAAGATGCAAAATGACTAAAAATAGATGCAAAACCAGCACAAAAAGATGATAAATATGCCTGTCTAACCTTATTTTATACTTATAAGTGCTTTCATTTTTATTGTTTGTAAATAAATGTGTCTAACCTTATTTTATTTTTATAATAAGTGATTTACTTTATATTTTTTATTATGTGGAAACACTTTGCACCGTTTGAGGAGGAAGCAATTTCTTTGTGCTTTAAAAATGCCAATAAAGTTTTTGAAGCGCAGGGGCTTCTGGGTAATGTAGTCTCACACGGACAACAACAACAACACTGGGTTCTGCCTGTTCTCATTAGTTTGTTTCTCTTGTGTTTTATCACAATAACTTTTAGAATGCAAACTTAAATAATTGTTATTTATTTCTTTATTTATTTTTGGCTTTTTGTCATAAAATGAATTAATGCATTCATACAAATCATTTCTTTATTAATACATCTATGCATCATTTTTAGTCATTTTGTATCTTTTTGTGGTGGTTTTGCATCTATTTTTAGTAATTTTGCATCTTTTTGTGGTTTAAAGACAATATCCTAAAGTTACTCAGGTTGACTGGCATTTATGACTCTTTACTGAAGAATAAACTTTAAATAATTGCATTAAAAGACCAAAAAAACATGCGAAGTAAAGCCAGACAGGAGGCCTGAACAAAACAACTTTTGCAGAACAAAAGGCCTCAGTTTGTAACAGGTGGATAAAAGTAAAACTATAATATTTAGCAACATAAACATACACATGTTAATTAACATCCAGACTGTAACTCAGTGCAGAATAAAGGCTTTTACAGCTTAAAGCCTGGATCCAGGTCGACATCAGGGGTGAAACACAGACAAAAGACGGTTATTTAATCAGCTACACAACAAACAAACACAGACTAAAAGTTTTTGTCATTTTGCATCTTTTTGTGGTAGTTTTGCATCTATTTTTAGTCATTTTGCATCTTTTTGTGGTGGTTTTGCATCTATTTTTTAGACTTTTAGCATCTTTTTGTGGTCGTTTTGCATCTATTTTTAGACATTTAGCATCTTTTGTGGGTGTTTTGCATCTATTTTTAATCATTTTGCATCTTTTTGTGGTGGTTTTGCATCTATTTTTAATCATTTTGCATCTTTTTATGGTAGTTTTGCATCTATTTTTAGTCATTTTGCATCTTTTTGTGGTGGTTTTGCATCTATTTTTAATCATTTTGCATCTTTTTATGGTAGTTTTGCATCTATTTTTAGTCATTTTGCATCTTTTTGTGGTGGTTTTGCATCTATTTTTAGACATTTAGCATCTTTTGGGGGTGTTTTGCATCTATTTTTAGACATTTAGCATCTTTTGTGGGTGTTTTGCATCTATTTCTAATCATTTTGCATCTTTTTATGGTAGTTTTGCATCTATTTTTAGACATTTAGCATCTTTTGTGGGTGTTTTGCATCTATTTTTAATCATTTTGCATCTTTTTATGGTAGTTTTGCATCTATTTTTAGTCATTTTGCATCTTTTTGTGGTGGTTTTGCATCTATTTTTAATCATTTTGCATCTTTTTATGGTAGTTTTGCATCTATTTTTAGTCATTTTGCATCTTTTTGTGGTGGTTTTGCATCTATTTTTTAGACATTTAGCATCTTTTTGTGGTGGTTTTGCATCTATTTTTAGACATTTAGCATCTTTTGTGGGTGTTTTGCATCTATTTCTAATCATTTTGCATCTTTTTATGGTAGTTTTGCATCTATTTTTAGACATTTAGCATCTTTTGTGGGTGTTTTGCATCTATTTTTTTATCATTTTGTATCTTTTTGTGGTAGTTTTGCATCTATTTTTAATCATTTTGCATCTTTTTGTAGTGGTTTTGCATCTATTTTTAGACATTTAGCATCTTTTTGTGGGTGTTTTGCATCTATTTTTAGACATTTTGCATCTTTTTGTGGTGGTTTTGCATCTATTTTTAGTCATTTTGCATCTTTTTGTGGTGGTTTTGCATCTATTTTTAGACATTTAGCATCTTTTTGTGCTGGTTTTGCGTCTATTTTTAGACATTTAGCATCTTTTTGTAGGTGTTTTGCATCTATTTTGGTCATTTTGCATCTTTTTGTGGTTGTTTTGCATGTATTTTTGGTAATTTTGCATCTTTCTGTGGGTGTTTTGCATCTATTTTTAGTCATTTAGCATCTTTTTATGGTGGTTTTGCATCTATTTTTAGTCATTTAGCATCTTTTTGTGGGTGTTTTGCATCTATTTTTGGTAATTTTGCATCTTTTTGTGGGGGTTTTGAATCTTTTTGTTGGTGTTTTGCATCTATTTCAGGGGTGAAACACAGACAAAAGACGATTATTCAACCAGCTACACAACAAATAAACATCAGCCTTGAAGTGGAAACAACATGGCGGACTTTTGCATAAGCTGACATTAATATTAACCGCTGTTTTTTGGGTATTTCTTAAATATTATGTGGAAGCAGAAAAAGCCCGAAGGACAGGCCGGTGTTTGTGTATCCGTGCCTACTTTTGAAAGGTTTTTACTCAACATTAAAGACATGTATGTCCTCCTGTAGCTGAATATATTACTTAGCTTAAAACAAGTCAACTGCGTGAGTTTAACCGTTAGTGAGCAGCTCCATCTTCCCTCCCTTACCCAAGGAGTGATCCTCTTTGAACATCCATTTCATGTTTCCGGACTCTTTGTCACTCGATGCGGAGAGGTTATAACCGACTCAAGTTATGAATTTAAAGGTCGGGAGGAGAAAGAAAACAAGTATATGTCTTTAAAGCGGGACGTTTAAGTGTTTAAATGGCGGTTAAAGGTGAAGGAACAGCCGCCGCTCTCGACGCCTCCGAGCAAAAACAACAACAAACAGACAAACGGCTCCAGCCTGCTGCTAACGGCTAACCGTGACGTCACAGCGGACTGTTCCATTCCGCCGCACGGACAGAGGGGGGGGGGATGCGGAAGAGAGGGGTGCGTCAGAAAATACATTTATTTCTTTACCACGCTGCTTTTTATTTATTTTTAATTTTATTTTTGAAATCCAACATTTATATTGTGAGTCTTTAAATGAGCGTAAAATATGTCAACAGCGGCGCCATCAACACTTGGAGAGCAAACCACAAACAACGCCCCCCCCCCCCCCCCCCCCCCCCACGTCCTCTTCCCTTTTTGTGGCTTTTTTGGTCTTTTTTAATTTTATTTAATTTTATTTATTTATTTATTTATTTTTGTTTTTCATTTTTTGTTTTTTCTGATTTTTCTTTGCTTTTCTGATTTTATTTATTTTTTGGCTTTTCTGATTTTATTTATTTTTGGGGGGCTTTCCTGTTTATTTTGCTTTTTATTTATTTTTTTTGCTTTTCTGATTTTTTGCCTTTTTGTTTTTTCTATTCTGTATTTTTGGGCTTTTTTATTTTTTATTTTTTATTTTTTTGGCTTTTTGGGGATTTTTCTGTTGTTTTTTTGACATAAAATAGGTAAAAACATTAATACAAATCATTCATTTATTTATTCGTTTATCTATGCATATATTTATTTATACATCTATGCATCTATTTTTAGTAATTCTGCATCTTTTTGTGGTGGTTTTGCATCTATTTTTTGTCATTTTGCATCTTTTTGTGGTGGTTTTGCATCTATTTTTAGTCATTTTGCATCTTTTTGTGGTGGTTTTGCATCTATTTTTAGTCATTTTGCATCTTTTTGTGGTGGTTTTGCATCTATTTTTAGTCATTTTGCATCTTTTTGTGGTGGTTTTGCATCTATTTTAAGTCATTTTGCATCTTTTTGTGCTGGTATTGCATCTATTTTTAGTCATTTTGCATCTTTTTGTGGTGGTTTTGCATCTGTTTTTAGACATTTTGCATCTTTTTGTGCTGGTATTGCATCTATTTTTAGTCATTTTGCATCTTTTTGTGGTGGTTTTGCATCTGTTTTTAGACATTTTGCATCTATTTTGAGTCTTTTTGTGGTGGTTTTGCAGCGACACCATCTTTTCTAAGACTCCCTTCGAATAAGGAAGAACTCACGAGTGTCATGTGTACAAAGTAGACAAACAAGAACAAAAGAAAAGTACTTTTTACACAATGAGGTGAAGTCCCTTCAAGGTCACAGGTCACAGTTTACGAGAAGATAGATAAATTAAATGTACTTTTACAAAACAGTTGAAGGTGTGCTCAGCTTGAGTAAAGACATACTGAACTAAAAGCAGCTTTTTATTGAATTGAATTTATTTACAGTGCCAAATCATGACAAAAGTTATCCCAGGACACTTTGCAGAGAAGGTAAAGACCACACTCGAGTCGTTGTTATTTAAAATGCTTTATTTCAGCGTCAGTAAACATAAAGCAAGTTTAAAATCCCACATGTTTAAAAGTGATATTGAAACGTGACAACAGAGAGGTTCTAGTTCCTACAGGTTGGTTTTTATTGATCGGCGGGCGGAGGAGCTCGGATCTGGTCGTCGGGCGGCAGCGGTTTCCCCAGATGGTGCCCCGTGGTGATGCCGTACGGCTGCGACTCTCGCTCCTTCTTCACTTTGGGCCGCAGCATGAAGCCGCCCTTAAAGCTCAGGTCAAAGAGCTCGCAGGGGGCGAAGGTCAAAGGCTTCTCCGCCAGCAGTCCTTTTAGTCGGGCTCGCCAGCCGTCGAGCATGGCGGTGCGCACGGCGGCGGAACAGTGAGCCGGACTCCAGAATATCTGAGGGGCGAGAACCTGAAACCCACAGAAGTGCAGAGTGCCGTTCTGAAAGAAACACAAACACAAGTTAACAAACCGTCCGCCAACGCAGAAGACTTGGTAGTTTCTATTCTACTCCGCCTACACATTTTTGAGCAATCATCACCAAATTTGGTGCAGAACATCTCTGGAACCCTTTGCGCTACTGCAACCACACTTGGTGCACGTGTGTAGCTATGACGTCTGGGTGTTCACGGCAAATTTGGTGCCATTTGGTCAAAAGGTGGCGCTGTAGCAGCCCCGTCGATCCATAAGGGAAGGAATCTGTGCGTGTACAGTATGCATGTCTGACTGTCCTTCACGTATCTCCAGAACCGTTCATCCGATCGGTTTCACACTTGGCGGTCGTTTCCCCGAGGACCCGAAGAAGTTCAGTGTCGAGTGTGAAGTCGATCGCATGAGCGGTTCTCGAGAACGCTGCAAGCAAATACTTCCGGAGTACCAGAAACCTTCACGTTCTGAATGGACAGCACTTTGTGTGTCTTCCTTGAAAAGCGTTCGATAAAATGATAATTGTTTGTGTTTTCTGTGGTGTGATGGGGATTAAAAGCATCATCTGAGTGTGGGGGTCTCACCTGCAGAGGCCACAGTGTGACGTTGATGTCCCCGTTGATGCCATCGGGGTGAAACATGGTCTGTGTCGCTCCGGTGGTGAAAGACAACATCGCTTTCTTATCCTACAAGGAAAAAAAAGAAATACACTTTTTTTAAATCCAGCAGCACGATGAGAGGAAACATTGAACAGTTTAGTCTCTATTAACTTTTTATCAACAACTATGACGCCTTCTGCTGTATCAACATTATGCATTTACATTTACATTGTAATTGACGTTAAAGTAAAACATGGAAGTTATAAGTGCTGACTAATACTGTACTTTGTCTTATAAATCATTATTAAAGGTTGATATAACTGCTCAAGTCAAGTGTTCCCAAATGAGAATGTGTTATATATATATATGTATATATATACATATACATATATATACATATATATATATAGAGAGAGAGAGAAAAATAGATGCAAAACCACCACAAAAAGATGCAAAATAACTAAAAATAGATGCAAAATGACTAAAAATAGATGCAAAACCACCACAAAAAGATGCAAAATTATTAAAATAGATGCAAAACCACCACAAAAAGATGCAAAATTATTAAAATAGATGCAAAATCACCACAAAAAGATGCAAAATGACTAAAAATTGATGCAAAACCACCACAAAAAGATGCAAAATAACTAAAAATAGATGCAAAACCACCACAAAAAGATGCAAAATGACTGAAAATAGATGCAAAACCACCACAAAAAGATGCAAAATGATTAAAAATAGATGCAAAACTACCACAAAAAGATGCAAAATGACTAAAATAGATGCAAAACCACCACAAAAAGATGCAAAATTATTAAAATAGATGCAAAACCACCACAAAAAGATGCAAAATTATTAAAATAGATGCAAAACCACCACAAAAAGATGCAAAATGACTAAAAATTGATGCAAAACCACCACAAAAAGATGCAAAATAACTAAAAATAGATGCAAAACCACCACAAAAAGATGCAAAATGACTGAAAATAGATGCAAAACCACCACAAAAAGATGCAAAATGATTAAAAATAGATGCAAAACTACCACAAAAAGATGCAAAATGACTAAAATAGATGCAAAACCACCACAAAAAGATGCAAAATTATTAAAATAGATGCAAAACCACCACAAAAAGATGCAAAATTATTAAAATAGATGCAAAACCACCACAAAAAGATGCAAAATGACTAAAAATTGATGCAAAACCACCACAAAAAGATGCAAAATTACTAAAAATAGATGCAAAACCACCACAAAAAGATGCAAAATAACTAAAAATAGATGCAAAACCACCACAAAAAGATGCAAAATGACTAAAAATAGATGCAAAACCACCACAAAAAGATGCAAAATGAATGAAAATAGATGCAAAACCACCACAAAAAGATGCAAAATGACTAAAAATAGATGCAAAATCACCACAAAAAGATGCAAAATGACTAAAAATAGATGCAAAACCACCACAAAAAGATGCAAAATGACTAAAAATAGATGCAAAATCACCACAAAAAGATGCAAAATGACTAAAAATAGATGCAAAACCACCAGAAAAGATGCAAAATGACTAAAAATAGATGCAAAACCACCACAAAAAGATGTAAAATGACTAAAAATAGATGCAAAACCAGCACAAAAAGATGCAAAATGACTAAAAATAGATGCAAAACCAGCACAAAAAGATGCAAAATGACTGAAAATGGGATAAACACCTCGCCCATTAGAGCTTCTTTGATCGTATTCTGATCGTGTGTGTTGGTTAAAGGACCACGCGGCTCAGGGCCGGACACTGACCTTGAACACGCCGTTGTCGTACATCTTCTCCAGGGAGAAAGCGAAGCCTTGCGTGAGCACGCGGTCCATCCAGCCCTTCATGATGGCCGGCACACTGAACCAGTACAGAGGGAACTGTGCAGGACACAGTCCACAGGGTCACACGTGCACACACACACACACACACACACACACACACACACACACAGTTTATCATAGATACACGATGTGTTTCTTACCTACT